>NC_056745.1:69190957-69490957 GCF_019279795.1 Protopterus annectens
AAAGCTCTGACTCAGCAGGAAACAGTCAATGTCCTTCCATGTCACTGTTTCAGTATTCCTTATGTTAGGGTCCCCTGCCAAGGGTAGCCTGACCGTCCAGCCAGTATACCAAAACCTTAGGGTTACTAGTACATCATACGTCACATGTATGATACCCGCTCATGTTGTAGGGCATAAAGATGACATAAGAATGTACCTTCCTCAGAACTACTTTGCCACCAGTCCAAACTCCATCTTCAATTATTGGTCTGAATGCTCCTTTGTCTGCTGGTTACCAAGCAGTTTCAGGTAACGTCTTGATTTTATGTACTTTTGTGAGGTTATATGTCATCCAGAAAGGGAAAATGTCAGTGTGAGAGACAAATTCCCCATTAGGACTGTCACGAGCAGTGTTTGTTTTGCTTGGGTGCTTTTCATGATCATATGTCCTGCCCGATTTGTCATGCTCTTTGTAGTTCTCTCCTTTTTATCCACTTACCTTGAGAACCAACATCTGAAGTTACTGGTACAAGGTGCAGTGTGGAATTGTCCTGGCCCAAGGGTCAGCTGGCTGCCAAGAAGAAGACCAAAAAAGTTAAGTAGAATTTGGCTGCTGTACCACCTTCCCCAGACATCCCTTTGAGGCTGTGGTGAAAGTCCAGAGGATCGTCTGGTTAGTCCATCAGGTACCTGTGCTGCGACCATTTTGGAGGCCAGCATGGATCCAGTGTCACACACATTCTTGGAGGCTCTGCAGACATCCATTACAGATGTTGAGGGGGAACTGTTGCTGATAATATCTGAGGCACTGAGGGGTGTTCCACAGATGCTTGTCAAGGAGGAGATTCCTGCTATGTTGATTTTAGTGTAGGCAAGGGATCCGAACTTCCTAAGATATGTAGGGTGGATGACCCCTTGAAAAAAGCAGAAAACAAAAGATTTCCCCTGCTCTTAAGGCAGGATTTCACACAGGTGTTGTTTAATGCATTCATGGCCTTGAAGCCCCCACAGGGAGTTTCTGTTCCTGTCCCCATTTCCCCTGTCTTCTAATCCTCTTAAGAGGCCTAGGGAACAGGGCCGTTCTGGTGAGGAATTGGACTCTGATAAAAGTTGTGAGCTTATTCCTCTCAGATTTCTTCTGCATTAGAGTATGGTTCTGAGGAGGAAGACTCCATTAGGCCACATTCTCCCTTTGAAGAGCTTTCCTTTGGGGATTCTATTTGTTGGATGATGGGATTTTTTAAATGGGACTGTACCCAGGTTTCTGTGGTCCAGAAGAGGTGTTATGAACTCCTCTAGATGCAGTTTCCTAAGCCTTCTGCTATTCCTTTTGTCCTTGCTGCCTTGTTTGACACTTTTCCAGTAGGTTTTCAGGCTCCTGACTCTCAACCCTGGATCCAAAAAAACCTGATAGGCTTTATAAGGTGCCTGATGATTGTAAGTTTCTTTACAAATGTCCATCTTCTTATCCCTCATTTTCTGTCTCTTCAGACAAGCCTTCCAAACTGTTACCTTCTACTAAATTACTTCTGACAAGGATAGTAGACCTGTGGAAAACTTAGACAAAAAAGGTGTACACTGCTGCTACCTTGGCCTTTTGGGCTATTAACTACCAGACCCATATAACCAGGTGTGTTTTAGCTCTTGTCTTCCAGGCCCTTCAGGTTATTTCTGACCTTCCTGACTCTAAGGGGAAAGGTTTGGCCCTTTCATTGTTGGGATCCCTTTCTCAAGTAGCTCATCATTCTATTAAATGTAGTTATGATGCAGCTGATGCTGCTTCTAGAGCTGCTGCTGCCTTTACTTCTGTGTTAAGATGTTATTCTTAGCTTCTCCTTCAGCCTTTTCATAATGATATTAAGGCTAAAGTGATGGATGCTCCACTGACAACAAAAATATCTTTAGTTCTGCTGCTGCTGCTGAGCTTTTTAAGTCCTTGCAAGAGAAAGGTAAGGCAAGTTGTTGCAGGAATTGGAAGATATTTTTGTCTCCCCGTTCCCAAATTTTAGAGGAATTACCCTTCCAAGCCTGCTTTTGTACCTAGACGATCTCACCCTCCTCCAAAATGTAAAAAGGGATGGCCTTCTCTATCACTGTTGTATTACGGTAGGTATCCCCTGTCTAGGGCAGCTGCCATCCAGCCAGTATACCACAGCCTTAGGTTGCAATAGGAATGTCGCATGTCACACGTATGCTTCCTGTGCATGGCGTAGGGCATAAAGGTGATGTGCGGATGTACCATCCTCAAAACTTCTTTGCCGCCAGTCTGAACATCATCTCCGATCATCGGTCTGAACACTTTCGTCTGCCGAGTTGTTTTCAGATAAGCGCCCCATTATGGTTTCTCGTCTTATCTTATTTGTGATGGTTGGTTTACTTGTCATTCAGAAAGGGAAAATGCCAGTGTGGGAGACCGATTCCCCATAAGGACCATCACGAGCAGTGCTTGTTTTGCTTAGGTGCTTCTCACAACCAAATGTTGTGTTCTGTTTTTCAGGCATTTGTCTTGAAAACTTTGCATATTCATCTCTCCTCTTCGGCTGTTTACCTAGAGAACCGTCTTAAATTGTTGGCTCAGGGTACTGTGGTGGTCTTCCCAGCCCAAGGGTCAGCCATCTGTGATGAGGTAGGCCCAGAAAGTTTGTACAGTTTCTTCTCCTGTACCGCCTCCACCAAATGTCTCTCTTGAGACTGGTGAAAGCCCTCCAATCCACCTGGTTGTTCACACAGATTTCTCTGCCACATCTGCTTCAGAGGCCAACATGGACTCAGCTTCTCGCACTTCCCTGGGGGATCTGCAGACATCCATTTTGAATGTTTAGGTGGAACCATGGCTGATTATATCCAAATGGCTTAGGGGTATTCCGCAAATCCTTGTTAGGCAGGAGATTCCCACCATGATGTCCCCTTGAAAAACGAGCAAAAGACTATGCTTTTCTCCTGCTCCTAGGGATCCTCAGCATGAATGACAGGATTTTACACAGGGTTTGTTCCATGTCCTTATGGCTTTGAAGCCCCCTCAGAGGGTCGCTGTTCCTGGGCCCCCCCCAGTCTACTACTCCTTAAGAGGCCTAGAGTGCAGATTTCACCCGATGAGGAGGTAGATTGCGATGAGGAATCTTTGGCCTATTATTCCCAGATTCCCCCTCCCTTGAATTGTGGTTTGGAAGAAGAGGATTCTATTAGCCCTTATTCTCTCTTTAAAGAGATTTCCTTTGGGGATGCTATTTCCCATATAATGGAGTTTAAGTGGGACTGTACCCAAGGTATCTTATGTTCAAAAGATGGAGTCTGCCAACCCTCTGCTGTTCCTCCCGTTTTTGCTACCTTTTTGGATACTTTTTCTGCAGCTTCTCAGGCTCCTGATTCCCAGCCCTCTGTTCAAAAAAAAAAAGATGATAGGTTCTGATGATTGCATATGTCTTTACAAATGCCCCTCAGCTGACCCTTCTGTTATTTCTGTCTCTTCTGATAAAATCCTCTAAGCTTTTACCTTCTAGAAAGCTGCTCTCCTCTGACAAGGGCAGCATAAACTATGGAAAGGTTGGGTAAGAAAATGTATACTGCTGCTACTGTGGCCTTCAGGGATGTCCATTACCAGACCCATATGGACCAGGTATATTTGGACCCTTCTGTCTCAGACTTTTCAAGTTATTTCAGATCTTCCTGATTCTGAGAGGAAGACTTCGGGTCCTCTCTTTGTTGGGGTCCTCTTAAGTGTCTCGCCATTCCATTAAATGTAATTATGACATAGCTGATGCACCGTCTAAAGCTGCTGCTTTTAGTTCTGTGTTGCAGGTATTCTTGATTTTGCCTTCAGTCTCTGCCTGATGATATCAAGGCCAAGCTGATGGATGTTCCTCTTGACAATAAAAATCTCTCTGGTTTTGCAGCTGCTGAACTTTTTAAATCTCTTCATAGGTTCATAGGTTTGTACTAGGCTATCAGCCCTAGGGCCTATACAAGCCTAGCTTCAGGAAAAGGGTAAGGCTGTGCAGGAATTGAAACATACTTTTGTTTCCCCTGTTCCCAAATTTCAGAGGAATTACCTACCACGTCTGCCTTTGTCTGTAGACAGTCTTGCCCTTCTCCCAAAGGTAGAAAGGGCACCATAAGGGCTCCTAAATCTCCTGAGACACCTACAGCCCAGAAGCTTCTTTTTCCAAGCAAGCCAGTTTCTGTCGGTCTTATTCCCTCCCTCTTCAGCCAGGTTGCTGCATCTCTTCAGCTTTCCCTGTCCCTTTCAAATTGGTTATGGATCACTCAGGACTCTTGGGTTATATCAGTCACTCGTCAGGGGTATTACATGGTTTGGAAATCCCTTCCCCCATTTGAGCATTTCTCAACTTCCTCAGGAAAAGCTGCCCTTTTTTTTCCGAATATTGTTCAGAGCCTTTTGTTCCAAGAAACCATCCAAGCAGTTCAGAAGACTCCTCAAAAGGGCAGGGGATTTTATTCCAGAATGTTTCTGATTCCCAGGAAAGAAGGCACCTGGAAACCCATTCTGGATCTTTCCCAGCTGTTTACCGTTTTGAAGGTTCATTCCTTTTGGATGTTATCCGTTCAAACCTTGTTTCCTTCTCTTCTTACTCAGGCGTTCCTAGTCTGTCTGGATCTCAAGGATGCCTATTTCCATTTTCTTATTCATTCCCTTTTCAGGAAATGTTTACATTTCTGTGTTGCTTCCTTGCATTTTCAGTTCTCTGTTTTGCCCTTTGGCCTCCGTACTGCCCCAAGAGTCTTCACCAAATGCCTTGCTCCTGTGATTGCTTTCTGAAGGATGAAGAGAATGCAGATCTTTCCTTATCTGGATGATCTGCTCATTCAGGTGTCCTCTCCAGAAATTTTGCTTCGGCATCTTCACTATACTACTTGTCTTCTGCAAAGCCTAGGGTTTACAGTGAATTTACAAAAATCCTTTCTGACTCCTTCCTAGGATCTTGTTTTTCTTGGGTGCAGGCCCCATACCATTCCAATGTTGGCATCCCTGCCTCCTCCCAAGGCTTTGACTCTGATTGCATTCTTTCAATCCCTTCTTTCTTTGGCCTCCGTTACAGCCAGAGTGTTTCTAATGGCTCTGGGATACATGTCTTCTACCATTCCTATGCTTCCTGTGTCCAGACTTCATATGAGAAAACTACAGTGGTTCTTAGTCAGTCTGGCTTCCACATTCTCATCCTTTATATTTTCTAATTCCCCTTCTCTCATGTCTCAAGTTAGAGCTTCAGTGGGGATTCACAAACTGTCCCTCAACCCAGGGCTTCCTTTGCAGCCTCCAGTCCCTTCTCAGGAACTCTTTTTAGATGCCTCAGAAGTGGGGTGGGGAGCCTGCTTCTGCACTCTGACTGTTTAGGACCTTTGGTCTCTTGTCAAAGGAAGAAACGTATCAATGCGAAAGAGATGAGAGCTCGTCTCCTGGCTCTTCAGGCCTTCCATTCTCTTTTCCTTCCAGGGCCCTTCAAAATCTTCACTCACAATACCACACACAGTAATGTGGTACATTAACAAGCAAGGGGGGAGACAGCTTACCTGTTGTGCACCCCAGCTTTTTAGATTTGGGATCTAGCTGTCTGGTATCAGGTGACTCTTCAGCCTGTTTATATTCTTCAGATCAGCGCATTGTGGCAGTGTCTCTCTGAGCAGGTCCATAACAGACTCGCATGTGGATACTTCACAGAGATGTGTTTCTGGGCATTGTCCACCAGTGGGGTACTCCTTGGGTAGATCTTTTGCCTCCCCTCTGAACAGACAACTTCCTCCCTTTTGCACCAGAGTTCCCAGTTCTCTGGCTTGGAAGATGGACGTCCTTTTTTTTTTTTCCTTGGGAGGAGATGTTTCTCTATGCCTTCCCTCCCCTTCCTCTCATACTGAGGGTCCTGTTCAAAACGGAACAAGACTAGAAAATGGAAAACAAACTCTAAACCAACAATTCTAGAAGTAATGAATATAGTAACAGAGATAAAACAAACGGAACTGAGATTTAGTTCAAAGCGGTTGGGTATAAGAGCCCTGTGTTTCTTATGTGTAGTCAAACACACTGCTTGTGCTGTGCTGACGAGGTCATAACAAGGCCGAAATATGCATATGCACAGCTAGTGGGGTTTGGCTTTATTGACCTGAAATTGTCCATTAGAATGACTAAACAAACACCTGATGTTCATAAGGGTCATTTGCATATATTCCATTTGCCTCTGATACAAGAGGTTTGGGAGGTCTGCATCGAGCCATGGGCATTCACCACAAGTTACCTCACAGGGTTGGACCTACCTACACAAGACAAAGGATTTTTCATCCATCCTCACTTGTCCACTCTTCAACTGACACTGTGGGTGATAGGGTTTTGATCCCTTTTAGGCACCTTTTTTTTTTTGAAGACATGCTTCGGTTCCTGCAAGAGGGCAGGTAACTTGATACCAGGAAATATTATTTGTCCAAATGGAAGAGATTTTCTGTTTGGTGTCTTGTTGGTAACCTGGATCCACTTTCTGTGGAGGTTCATTTGGTTCTCTCTTATTTGTGTGAATTGCTCCATGCTGGGTTGTGGTATACTGTTCAGCTAAAGCTCACCTTTTAGCTATTTCTGCTTGTCTGCCTTTGACTCTTCCTTTGGCTTCTAGATTTGTGATCAAACAATTCCTTGAAGGCATCCTTCATATAAGGCATCCCAGGAAGTCTATTCCTCCTTCCTGGGACCTAAATTTTGTTCTTAAAAAATTGATTCTGGCGCCTTTTAATCCTGCAGCATCATCTTCCTTGCAGCATTGTATTTGGAAGACTGTTCTTCTTTTGGCCCTTAATTCAGCTAGAAGGGTGTCTGAGTTTCAGGCCTCTATGGCTGTCCCTCCTTTTTAAGTTTTTTTCGTAGGGATGGTGTGCGTCTTTGTACTAATCCTTTTTTATGCCCAAAGTGGTTAATGAGTTGTGTCTTAATCTATTCATTTGCTCACTTTTTCCCCTTCTCTGCAGTCTGCTAGTGAGAAGGTTCTTCACACCTTGGAACTGTATAGACAAGTCAGGTATTATTTAGACAGAACTGAAGTCATTTGTACATTTGAGCAACGTTTTGTTCCTTTACATACTAGGTGTCTAGGTTTGTTTCTAAGCAATTTCCTCTTGGATGTCTAAGGCCATTTCCTTTTGTTGTTGTTTTCCTAGGAAAAGCTTTTTTCCTTCTCTTAACGCATATTCTACCAGGGCTGTAGCTTCTTCTGGTGCTTTTTTTCCAAAAGTTTGGATACCAGTTCTATCCTTGAGGCAGCTGCTTGGACATCTGTGCATACTTTTACTAAACATTCCATACTGGTTGTGGTTTCCATAGCAAGAGCAGGTTTTGCAAGGGCTATCCTGCATGACTTTCTTGAGGTCTTTGTTAGACCTTCCTCCTCCCACTTTTCCTCCTGAACTTTTGTACTCTCCCTAATGTAAGGAATACTTTGTTGCAGTATTCTCTCCCTCTTCCCTCCCCTTTTTCATTTTTTTCCTTCTGGATGCACATGTTCTTCCTTTACTCATTGGGCTGTTTTTCCTCCTGGGGCTTTTCAGTTCTGAAGATACGTCCATACATCACATTTATGCCCTACACCCTGAGCAGGAAGCATAGGTGTAATGTACAACGTACTAGTAATCCTAAGGCTTTTTGGTATACTGGCCAGACATTGGCATTTCTTGGCAGGGAATCCCTAGTGTAAGGAGTACTACAACAGTGAACAGAAGGACATCTACTGTTATAGTAAGATTTTACACAACTGTACTATGTCCTTTTATGTCACTGTTGTAGTATTCATCACCGAAGGGCTTCCTGCCAAGGATATCCTAACATCTAGCCAGTATACCAAAGCTTTTAGATGTTACAGATGCCATACATTACACGTCTGTTATCCACATAGAGTGTAGGCCATAAAGGTGACATATGAATGCAATTACTCAGAACTTCTTTGCCTCCACTCTTAATGCTATTATCAGATGTCTGTCTGAACATCTGTCTGCTGTGCTGTTTATCAAGACGTCTTCAGATAAGTTCCTATTTTTTCTCGATATTGTTGTTACTTGTGTTTGTCATCCAAGAAAGGAAAATGTTAGTGTGGGAAGCAGATTCCCCATAAAGACAGTCATGATCAGAGTCTTTTTGCATAGGTGCTTCCCATGACTGTACGCAGTGCTCTGTTAAGCGTTTGTCTCTAAGACCCTCCATAGTCACTTATCCTTGTTCACCATATACCTTGAAAACCAACGTCTTAATTGTTGTCAGGGTGCTATGGCAGAATCCTCCTATCCCTAGGGACAGCCGTCTTCAAAGGAGAAGGTTGAAAAGCCTAGGTCTGAACTGTTGCTGTCCAGCCTCCATTGAATGTCTCTTTCAAGGCTAGTAAAAGCCCTGAAGAATGTTCAGTGCTCACTTCAGATTCTCTGCCATGACCCAGTCGGTGTCAACGTGAATCTGTGTTCTTGCACGTCCTCTGAGGTTTTTCTGACATCTGCTCTGGACGTTGAGGGTGTACCATGGCTCATCATTTCTGAGGGACTGAGGGGGATTCCTCAAATCTTAGTCTGGAAAGAAATTCTTATTATAGTCATTAAATCCTGCCAAGGGACTGAGCCACCAAGGGTTGTTAGGGTAGATGTACTGCTTAAAAGAAAAAGCAAAAGACCAAGCATATTATCCCTTTTGCTAAAGATCCACAATGTTAATGGCAGGGTTTTACACAAGGCATGTTTAATGCCTTGATGGTCTTGAAGTCTCCTCAAGGGGTGTCAGTCCCTGCTCCTGCCTGGTCTACATCTGTTTAGAGGACAAGGCTACCTGATTCCTCAGATGAGGACCTACATTCTGGGGAGGAATCCCTTGCATACTCCTCTCAGATTCCTTCTCCTTTAGACTGTGGCTCAGAGGAAGAGGATTCTTTGAGCTTAGATTCCCCCTTGGAAGAATTACCCTTTGGGGATACTATTTCTGATATGGAGTACTTCGAATGGGATTGCCTCCAGGTCTCTGGCATTCAAAGCAGATACTGTGAACTTTTACAAATCGAGTCTCCTAAGCTGTCTGCTGTTCCATATGTTTTGGCAGCCTTATTTGGACACCTTCTCTGCTGTCTCTGTAGCTCCTATCAGCCCTTTGCCCCTAAGAAACATGATACATTCTTTAACATGCCTGAGCACTGCAAATTTTTGTTTAAATGTACTTCTACTGATCCTTCTGCCGTTTCAGTCTCAACTGATAAGCCTTCTAAACATTTTCTTTCTTCTACACTCCTTCCTCCTGATAAAGAGAATAGAGCTTTGGAAAGGTTGTGTAAAAAAAACTATTTACTGCTACCACCCTCTCATTTCTGGCTAATAATTACCAAACCCATGTGACCAGGTATGTCTTAGCTCTCCTTTCTCAGGTAGCTAAGAATTGTGTCTGATATGCCTGATTCAGAAGGGAAAGCTTCACCTCTTTCCCTGCTGGGATCCACTTTCCATGTCACTTGCCACTACATAAGATGCAGTTAAATGCTGATGGCGCCTCTTCCTGGGCTGCTGCTTTTGGTTTTGTGATGAGGCGTTATTCTTGGCTTTGTCTTCACATCTTACCTGATGATATTAAAGCCACACTTTTGGATGCTTCTGTGGATAAAAATATCTTATTTTTTTTTAGGACAGCTGCTACTGAGCCTTTCAAGTCGGTCCAGGATAAGGGTAAGGTCATGCAGGAACTAAAGTATATTTTTGTCTCCCCATTCCCAAATTTCAGAGGACTTGCCCCTCTGAGTCTGTTTGTAGGCAAATTTGTCAACCTCCCAAAGGTAAGAAGGGGTCCAAGCGTATTCCTCCTGCTATGTCCACCCAGACTCCTACACTTCAGAAGCCTTTCTTTCAGATCAAGCCTGTTTCTGTTTGACATTTTGCCTCCTCTCCACCTCAGCCAGGTCTCCTTGTCTCTCCAAATTTGGCAGCAGATCAAGTCAGATTCTAGGGTGCTGTTTATTCATAATGTGGCAATACTCCCCTTCCCCTTTTCAGGCATTCCACAGTCTCCTACAGACCAACCCTCTCTTTTTCCCCAGAGGTTTTACAGTCCTTTTTGGAGCAGGGCACAATTTAATCTGTTACACCCAAGTGGGAAGAGATTTTTACTCCAGGATGTTTTTGGTTCCTCGGAAGGAGAAGAGAACTTGGAGACCAGTTCTGGACCTGTTTGTCCTCGACACTTTTCTCACGGTCCCTTCTTTTACGATGCTGTCTCTTCAGACTTTGTTTCCACTGCTTCTCCCCCAGGCCTTCTTGGTCTCTCCAGACCTGAAAGATGCCTATCTTCACATCCCTATTTACCCTTTGTTCACAAAATTTTTGTTTCTCTGTTTCTTTCTCTCACTTTCAGTTATATGCTTTTCCCTTTTGCCTTTCTACTGCCTTAAGGGTATTCACCAAATGCCTCGCTTGTGTTTTTGCCTTTTGCAGGCTTCGAGGGATACAGATGTTCTCTTGTATAGATGACATGCTTATTCAGGCTCCTTCTCCCAGCAGTCTTCTACAAGATCTTCACTTTGCCACTCGTCTTTTACAAACTCTGGTGTTCACCATCAATCTCAAGAAGTCAGTGCTTCCATCCTCCCAGGGTCATATTTTTCTTGGTTGCGGGATTCAGACTGTTCCCACATTTTCCTCTCTTTCTGCTCCCATGGTTTTGTCACTGACAACCTTTCTCCAGTCTCTTCTTCCTGAATCCTCTCTTATGGTCAGGGAATTTCTCAGGATTCTGTTTTTTATGGCCTGCACCATTCCCTTGCTTCCTCTTGCCAGGCTCTATATGAAGAAGCTTCAGTGGTACCACAACTTGTTGTGGCTTGAACACTGTCACCCCCTGGTGTTCCCTGTTCATTTGCTTCCTTGTCTCAAACTTGGGCTGCAGTGGTAGATTCTGCAAATTTCTCTTAATCCGGGACTGTCCTTTCATGCTCCATCTGCTTCCCAAGAAGTGTTCACGGATGCCTCAGACCCTTGGTGAGGTGCTGCTTGTGGCTGTCTGAAAGTTCAAGGTCTCTGAGCTCCCCATCAGAGGTCAGACCATATCAACATAAAAGAAATGAGGGCTCTGCTTCTGGCTGTTCAGGCTTTTCATTCCCTTTTCCCTCCCCAGCTCTCAAAGTCTTCATGGACAATACCACCATGATGTGGTGTACCAACAAGCGGGAGGTGGGCGGTACAAGGTCTCATTTGCAGACTAGCTCTTCAGACCTGGGATCTGGCTGGTGGTTATCAGATGACTCTTCAGCCAGTTTACATTTCTTGAAAAAAAAATAATCTAGTGATAGACTCTCTGAGCAGGTCTAGAACACAGGCTCACAAATGGATGCTTCACAGAGATGTGTTTCTGGGGATCCCTATCAGTTGATTGAAGTTTCAAAACTTCAAAGACCATATGTTTGAAGTTTTGAAACTTCGAGCACTTTGTATTAAGATCGCCGTACGGAGCGGACCTGGGGATTTGCCATTTTCCTCACTGTAGTACATTCTCGGAACAGGTGTATTTAAGTAGCAGGGGGTGCGGGGGCACAGGGGTGCTTGCCCGCCTGCAAAAACGTAAAGGTAAGTTGTTTTATTTTATTTTTAAGTCGAAGTTTCAAAACTTTGAACATATGGTCTCAGCCATATGGTCTTCGATGTTTTGAAACTTCGATCAACTGGCAGGCATCCATTTCTGGACATAGCCCATCAGTAGGGTATTCTTCAGGTAGATCTTTTTGCCTCCCCTCTGAACAGACTTCTTCACTTTTGTTCAAGAGTACAAAGTCCTCTGACTTAGAATGTGGACGCCCTGCCCTTTTCCTTGGAAGAGAATGTTTCTGTATGCCTTCCATCTGGTGCCAAAGTTCTACACAAAATCAAGCAGGACTTTCCCAAAATCTTGTTGGTGACCCCCTTTTGGCTCGGACAGCAGTGGTTCCCACCTTCTTTTTCATCTGGCCAGGGGTAGTCACTGCAAGTTACCTTACTGAGTGGATCTTGTCACACAAGACAAGGGATCTCTTATCCATCCTTACCTGTGCATTCATCAAATGACACTGTGGATGATAAAAGTTTTGATCCGTTTTAGTCCCCTCTTTTTCTGAAGACATGTTTTGGGTTCTGTAGGAGGCCAGTAAACCCACTACTAGAAAATCATATATGTCTAAATGGAAATGATTTTCTGTTTGGTGCCTCTCTCACCATTAGGATTTGTTCTCAGTAAGGGTTCTCTGGTTCTCTCTTATTGGTGTGATTTGCTCCATGATGGCTTGGTATATTCTTCAGTTAGAGCTCACCTGTCAGCTGTGTGCTTGTTCCCCCTTGAACCCTCCTTTGGCGTCTCTGTTTCAGTTCAAGCAGTTTCTTGCGTCCTTCATATTGGAACAAGAGAGCGCCTACTCCTGCTTCTTGGGATCTCAGTTTTGTTCTTGAGAAATTGATACTGGCTCATTTTAAACCAGTAGTTCAGCTTCCTTGCAACTTTTTACGTGGAAGACGTTCTGTTGTTAGCTCTTATTTCTGCCAAGAAAGTGTCTGAGCATCAGGCTCTTATGGCTGTTCTCCTTTTTTAATTTTTCACAGAGACAGGGTATCTCTTCATACTAATCCTTCTTTTATGCCCAAGGTGATTAAAGAGTTGTCCCTTAAACAGTCTATTCAACTTCCTTCCTTTTTTTCCTTCTCTGTAGTCTGCCAGTGAGAAGGTTTTCCACAAGTTGGGCTTGCATAGAGATATTTGTATAAAACAAAGGATCTGATGTCTTTTTCATTCATTTCTCAACTGATGGGTCTCTGATGAGATATCTGATCTGACTCTGCTGCTTTTACCGAACTCGCAGATCCAACTCTAAAGTTCCTGCCTTTACCCGTAATGCCTCGCTCTCCTGGTATACCTCATATCATTTGTACGCGGATTTCTGCTCTTGAGCTGTGGAGATTAACAGATAGTGTTATATCCTTTTTCGTCAGGTTTTTGCATTTAGCGTTGCTTTCCTTTTCTTCCTTTACGTTACACAGAACTTGCTTGAATTTCTATCAGTTACCTTTTCCTTTTTTTCTGCCTTTCTACCAATATCGGGGTACTCTTCTACATACCGTTATTGATATTCTTTCCTTCTCTTTGTCTACCCAATTTATTTATTTTATTTTATTTATTTTACATTTGTTAATCGGGGGTGTCTGACTGAGCCGAAAAGGGCCTTTTTCAGGAGAGGCCCTGGGAGAAAAGTTCCGCAAAGAAAAATTACAGACACATTTAGCAAGAAAAGAACACTGTCAGGGTAAGGTATCACCTCCCAAAAAAAGCACAAATCCAAAATCAAAAGAGGATGATACTCCACAACAAACGAAGCAAAACCAGATGAATGATAAGACAAATCCTTTATTCGAATAAGTAAGCGCTTTCACGTTGCTTGGAACGCTTCATCAGACTTCAACAAACCATAAAATTTAAATCAACTTTTATATAAGTAAAACACCAATGAAAAACACATTAGCAAGTCACATGTAAGTTACAAAAAATACATCATTTCCTTTCCATAAAAATTATATAAATATATCATAAAAATCTCATGTTAATAAATGAATAGTAGAAGTAAAATATTAAAACATACTAAACACATATTGCATAGTGAGACTTATTACTACTGTTTAGTGTTTCAAAGGTTTATCTAATAAAAATGGTCTCAATGAAAATTTATCATTGAGACCATGACCTTTATTCACAGATAGCTTAATAATCCATTTTGCCTCAGCTTTTTCTGTCTTATTGCCAATATTCCCAAGTCTTTCACTCTCTGTTAACTGTCCTATTACTAAAAATCTAAAGGCATGTGTGGTGTCATTTTGTAGTACATGCTTGGCTAGGGCATTCCCTTCATTCTCTCTGTGTATAGCATACAAATGCTCTTGTATCCTTTCTCTTAAGGTTCTATTAGTCTTTCCTATATAGAAACAATAACATTTTGTGCAGGATGCTAAATAAATCACATTTCTTGACTTACAATCAGCGTATTCATTAAACTCATATTTAACACCAGTATCTGGATGTATAAAAACATTAGATTTCATTATATACATACACTGGTTGCAAGAGCGACATGCAAATGTACCCTTTCTCACAGAGGAGATCTTATTTTTAGGCACTCTCTCATAACAAAGCATACGTTTTAAAGATTTAGTATTCTTATAGCTAAAGGATGGTTTTTCACCCACTAAGTCTTTTATACCATTATCTAACTGTAAAATGTTCCAATGTCTCTTAATAATATTGACAATAGAAGTATTATTATTAGTAAAGGGTATCACTAGTCTCCTCTTATCATTATTCCTCACTATAGGTCTCTCATCTATACTGCCTTGTTTTTTAATAAAAGGACGTCCTAGATGTGTACGTTCAAAAGTGTCCAATGAACGCATATCTCTATTGCAATAGCCTCTATGCCTAAAATCACTTTCTATAGTTTTTAATGCATCAGAGAAAACCAAATAATCACTAGTTATATTAGACAAACGTTTCACTTGATTACTCACAATGTTTCTGTGTATATGGAGGGGGGTGCATGCTACTTCTGTGAAGGATAGCATTCTTCCTACATACCTTCCTAAATACTTCTGTTTCTAGAGTATTGTCTTTTTTTTCCTCAATGTCACATCTAAAAAATCAATTTTATTTTGTGAATACATTTCAGTCAACCTAAGAAATGTGGTAGTTCCATTGATATATAGAACAAACTCTTTTAGGAGCTCTAGTGTGCCTCCCCAAATTAAAAAAAGATCATCTACAAAACGTTTGTGATATCTTATAGAAGTGGAGTAAGCCAAATGTTCTAAAACATACATATTCTCCCAGTATGCTAACACAAGGTTAGCATAAGAGTTTGCACAAGATGTGCCCATAGCTACTCCTTTAATTTGAAGGAAGTATTCATTGTTAAAGGTAAAAACATTGCGACAAAGAACCATTTCTAACAGCATTGTGAGTTTAATAACTTGATTGTTGCCAAGTCCTTTGTTTAACAAATATAACCTCAAGAAATCTATCCCTACATCATTGGGTATGCAGGTGAAAAGAGAAACAACGTCTAGTGTTACCATATAATCTGTAGTTTCTAGAATATTGTTCTCATTGAAAGGTGCTAGTGTTTCCAAGAACTGTTTCGTATCACGTAATATAGATCTAGTGGATTCTACGACTGGTCTCAAGTTTTTTTCTAGAAAAATAGATATTGTCTCAGTTAACCAGCCTCTGCCAGATACTATTGGTCTAAGCGGAGGATTATGTGTGGTCTTGTGTACCTTAGGTAAACCTCTAATTACTGGTATCACAGGTTTCTCTATCAAAAAATATTTGTAAAGTTCTTCATCAATAATCCCACACATCAACATGTCATATAAATCTGCATGTACTGTTTTTATTAACTTATCTAGATCTGACATGCTCAGTCTCTTATAAGTAGTAGTGTCTGAGAGCATTTCTAACATAGTATCATGGTAGTAGCCGGTATCTAGAAGTACTGTAGCTCCCCCTTTATCAGCTTGTCGAATGACTATACTAGTATTGTTCTTTAAATCATGAAGGGCTAACTTCTCTTCCTTGGTGATATTGTAAAAATCAAGTTTTATATTGTCAGATTCAAAAAACTTCAACAAATCATCACTGCAAGCTCTTTCAAAACTTTCCAATAAAGGATGTATAGCAGGCATATAAGTAGAAGGTTTTTTAAAAGACATAACATCAGTATTAAAAACATTGTTGCCAAACCGTAAACCAAGTGCAATATTTCTAACAAAACATTTTATATCAACAATTAAATCACTTACATCAGTCCCCTGAGAGGGAATGAAGGACAAACCTTTGTTCAAAATCTTTCTTTCATTGTCCATAAGCATGTGACTGGAAAGATTAATAATCGAGTCCTGGTTACAGTTTTGAAAGTTTTTTTCTGAAGTTCTAACTGGCCTCCTGATATCTTCCTTTTCCTGGTTGTTTGTGGACTCCAATTGCACCTCATCTCCTGTCGAAAAGGGAGTGGAAAACGAAGGGAAGTGTCATTAGATTCAGCTGAAATAGTTCCACTTGCTGAAACAGGAGTTTTTCTTCTCACTACAGGTGCTGTCATGGTAGTTGTATTTAAAACATCAGAGTTCACTGCATTCACACTGGAGCGTTGTTCATTGACTGCTGCTTCTACCTGAGAAGAGGAAGCAGGCATGGAAGGAGTAGGAGCAGATAAATAATAATAATAATACTTCTATTGTTAACATTATTAAGAGACATTGGAATATTTTACAGTTAGATGATGGTATAAAAGACTTAGTGGGTGAAAAACCATCCTTTAGCTATAAGAATACTAAATCTTTAAAACGTATGCTTTGTTATGAGAGAGTGCCTAAAAATAAGATCTCCTCTGTGAGAAAGGGTACATTTGCATGTCGCTCTTGCAACCAGTGTATGTATATAATGAAATCTAATGTTTTTATACATCCAGATACTGGTGTTAAATATGAGTTTAATGAATACGCTGATTGTAAGTCAAGAAATGTGATTTATTTAGCATCCTGCACAAAATGTTATTGTTTCTATATAGGAAAGACTAATAGAACCTTAAGAGAAAGGATACGAGAGCATTTGTATGCTATACACAGAGAGAATGAAGGGAATGCCCTAGCCAAGCATGTACTACAAAATGACACCACACATGCCTTTAGATTTTTAGTAATAGGACAGTTAACAGAGAGTGAAAGACTTGGGAATATTGGCAATAAGACAGAAAAAGCTGAGGCAAAATGGATTATTAAGCTATCTGCGAATAAAGGTCATGGTCTCAATGATAAATTTTCATTGAGACCATTTTTATTAGATAAACCTTTGAAACACTAAACAGTAGTAATAAGTCTCACTATGCAATATGTGTTTTAGTATGTTTTAATATTTTACTTCTACTATTCATTTATTTACATGAGATTTTTATGATATATTTATATAATTTTTATGGAAAGGAAATGATGTATTTTTTGTAACTTACATGTGACTTGCTAATGTGTTTTTCATTGGTGTTTTACTTATATAAAAGTTGATTTAAATTTTATGGTTTGTTGAAGTCTGATGAAGCGTTCCAAGCAACGTGAAAGCGCTTACTTATTCGAATAAAGGATTTGTCTTATTCATCTGGTTTTGCTTCGTTTGTTGTGGAGTATCATCCTCTTTTGATTTTGGATACAGACACATTTAGTTATTTAGACATTATCAGTATACACACAAATTACAAGAGACATGTTTTTACATATTTTTTAAATGCCATTGTTGGTATTCCTTTTCCTTCAAAAAAGTCTTTCTCACTTTTATGTCTTGGGAGGAATAGATTAGTTTTGTCTTGTTTATATGGCTGACGAGCCTATGGCTTCAAAAAGTGCATGTCCTGTGGGCATAAGATCCCTAACCTGGGTGCCTACAAGGAGCATGTGTATCGTTTGAGTGCTGCCCACCTAGATGTGGACATTTCTGTTTGTTCGGGTTCAACTCCTGTGCTTTAAATGATATAAGGAATAAGTTTGTTTTGAAAAGTTTGCTTCCTTCTACCATTGTTTGTCTCTCAGCTGGGGCACAAACCCCATCTAGTAAAACTGGCAAAGGGAAGCCTGACTCTGCTCCAAAAGAAAGAATCCACAAAATGGACTCCTGATCGTTCTCCATGTTCTGCTCTGATTCCTGAGCTGCCAGCTAATGTTACCAAGACATTAAATCTGGCAGTTTCCTGGGATTCCACTATATTAAGATCCAAGTCTTCTTGGATTTGATCTCAACTGTTCATCCCGGATTCAGTGTCTCCTAGGCTGCATTCACCCTTCTTCCAGGAGGCACCTAGAAAATCTTCTAGACCACCTTCTACCACTTTATCCCTTAGGCCTTCTAGGAGCTTATCTGAGAACAGAGGTGGATAGGATGATGAGGAAGCTTCTCAGGGCTCAGATCCAGATGAGGGTGATTTTGTCTGTCTCTCATCTGTCCCAAGAGCCTGCCCTCCTCTCAACAACATGTCATTTTTCCTCCTTCAATCCGACCAGTGGTTTTGGAAACCTTTGATCCAAGATCTACAAGGGTGCCTTTGTCAGATCAGAAAACTGTTTGTTCTTCTACTCAGACCATCCCACTGAGTTGACCATCTCTGACCTGTTTGGAGCAGAGTGACTCTTGGAGACAAGGCATAGGCATTGGCTCTGGAGGGTTGGGATAGACTCTGAAGCTGTTGGAACCATCCCTACCACTGAGTGCCACAGTGTGTGAGAACTCTTTTCCAACTTCTTCCTCAAGGCTGGAGACCACAGGGATACAGAGTTTGGCAAAGGTAGCTTAGGTACCGGTGTGACCTTCTGCCTTTGAGGTTGTGGAGAGGGCTTTCTGTTTTCCCAGAGAGAGGACATCCTTACCCTCTTTGGATCCTACTCTCCCGCCACTGACTTTGAGTTCTGATCCTCTTATGCCTATTCCACTGGGACAGCCACCCCATAGAAGTCTTGAGCCAGTCCTCATCCAAGGCTCCCCACTTTCTTCTGATATTTCACCAGACTATCCCACTGGTGAGATCCCTAGGAAGAGAACATGTAAAAGGAAGCATCTGGATATCCCTCAGGAATCTGTCTGCTTTGGAGAGGTCCTAGAACTTCTTAAACAGAGAGGTGGATGGACCTCTGCTATTCTGTCCCAGGAGGAGTCTGTGTTTCTGGAAGCTTTCAGGCATGGACCAGCTACGTCTTGGGTGGCCCTTCTGGCTGATTAGCCAATGGATCTGATGTCGCACTGAGCATGGAAGGAGCCCGATACAATGGAACCTATATCTAAACCTGAAGTATAGCCTGGTAAGGCAGGGGTGCTCTCTGCAGCCTTGAACCAAGTTTCCATGACTGCACAAATGTCGGCATCTTCCAGTGTGTGGAAAGCCTCCAGTGAGTGCATTTTCAGGTTAAGCATCCTAGCATTAAGCAGCATGACCTTCAATTATTTGCTTATTGACAGATCTTTTATGTTGGAAGATTTGTCTTTGGGACATTGCCTAAAAAAGGCACAATGGGAGAGGCCAGAGCCTTGGCCAGAATCCGGAAACCAAGGGGTGACGGGTGGAGGCCATCTCTGACAAAGCATTGAGGCCTGTCAACCATGTTTTCCCTGACAGATAGATACCTGATCCCCTTGGAATTACACCAGAAACTAAGCCAATTATTGAAGTCAATTATTTTTTGTTGGTATTTTGGTATCATTCTTGATGAAGGTAAGATGCTGCTTAGGGTTGGGGTCATACCTGCCTGGGACATGCTCTGAGAGCTCAATCATGTCTCTCTTCTTATAGTTCACGGAGGTACGTCAAGTCATTCACACCAATATGGACAATGACAGAGTCATACTTGTACCTGTTGTGGAGAGACTTAAGTGTGTGCATGATGTGGCAGATTCTAGCACCTGACAGACAACTGACCATGATCTTCTCCTTGTCAAGCCCGGTGAGAGGGACATCGGTGTGTCTCACAACTGTGTCACCAATGACTAGTATGTTTGGTTTATTTTTGTGCCTTATGGGCTGTGTTTGTGAGACACACTGATGTGTGTGATGTGTTTGGTGTTGTGTGTGGAATATTTGTGTGTGTGTTTTGGAGGTCTCTGCAGTTTAGGTAAGTTGTTATTGAGAATCTCTGCATAGGTGTGTGTGTGTGTGTGTTGTGCTTGGCTATGTGATATGGGTGGCGTGGTGTTTGTGCTGGCAATCTCCTCTTTGTCAGGAATACTGACTGTGGGCGATTTTCTGGCATATCATGGAGTATTGCAGTCACTAGATATGACAAGACATTTGAGTTTCCTCAAATTCATTTAGAAAATGTGAAAACTTGTTGTCAACTCTCTAACTTAGAAGGTTGCTCGAATAAGTTTTTATATTAGCATGCATTTAACTATATAAGAGCAATATGTAAAGTCTGTCCCTGATTTTGATGTTTTATCCTGCATTAGTTTTTTACTTTGATCATGATTCTTGTAATAAGAATTTTTTTTATCATATTCAGATGACATGTACACACAGCAAAGTGGTCGCAACTGCTGGGTGGGGCTAAGGGCTGTCTGTGGGAATTAATAACACACCCTGTTTTTGTTTGCTTGGTTTACAATCTGGCTTTGCATAACTACCATGTATTTGTGTGAAAAAAAGTTGGAATTCTTGGACGACTGCGTGTTTGTGTGAAACAAACTTGAAATACATTAATTGTGTTCATAATTGCATTCTGTATAATAGAAGGATGAAAATCATGGCAAAAATCAGAAGGTGTAGCACCCAGCAGGATAAAAGCAATCTCATCAAACTAAACAAATAACTCAAAGGACAAATAAAGTCTACCAAAGCCAAATTTGATGTAAATTTGGCCTCCCAGGCCAAAGACAACCACAAGGCATTCTTTAGCTATGTCTTCAACCTCAAAGGCAATACACAACTGTGTGCAGAGCTCATTAATAATGGAACCACATATACTGAACCAGAAGATATAGCAAACCTACTGGCTGACAAATTTCAGTTCCAACTTTACCCCACTCTCCTCCTCAACCTTCCCTCAGGAAATACCATCAAATATAACTCCTCCTGCTATCACTAGGGAACAGGTGCTTAATGCTGTCTCTAAGGCCAAGAACACTGACTGCATCAATGGGCCCAGATAATATTCCAGGATGCCTTCTAAATACATGAAGCATGACCTGTCTGATCCTCTGGAATTGCTATTTTAACTGTAGCCTCTGACCAGGCTTTATGGAGAACGGCAACAGTCATCCCTCTGCACAAAGGTGGGCTATCCACAGATCCTGGAAATGACAGACCCGTAAGTTTCAGTATGTTGAAAGAATTGTCATGGAACTGATTAGTGATGACATAGGAAATCTCCAGACACTGGACCCAACCCAATTTGGTTTTGTCAAGGGTAGGTAATGCCTACTCAACCTGGTAGACTTCTTTGAGAAGGTCATCAAAGCAGTGGATGAGGGCAAAATTGTTCACACTGCCTACTTTGACCTGGCCAAGGCATTTGACAGAATGCCTCACTCGGGCATTGTTGGCAAACTCATGAGGGTAGGTACAAATCTGTGTCACCCTGTGGGTAGCTAGCTGGCTGACGGACAAGACCCAGGAGGTTAGAGTTGGGGAAGTCCACCTGTACAAAGAGGCCAGTCACAAGTGCAGTCCCTTAAGGATCGGTCCTGGGACCGCTCCTTTTTGGCATTTGCTTCTCCAAAGTTAAGGCCAATGTTAGTGGCCTTTGGCCATCTACATTTGCAGATGATTGCAAATTAGGAGCTGTCATTGAACCCCCCCACTGGCACAGATGTTCACCAGGAAGTTCTGATACAGACAAATAAGGTGTCAGAGCCATGGGCTAAAACAAGAAATGCATAATAGTATCCTAATAGTATCCTTTGGGAAGTCATCTACCCCTTGTAACTATCATTTTAACAACACACCCCAGTAGTCAGGGACTTGAGGACACACAGACAGTAATCTAGCCTTTAACCCTCATGTGTCTACAGTAGTGAAGAAATCATTCTATGTTGTGCAACTTATAAACAAAGGTGTGGCATCTAGGTCCAAGAAGTCATTGTTCCACTGTATTCGGCATTCATCCGACCTTTCCTTGAGTACAGTGCCTAAGCAGGCATATCAAACTGTTGGAATGTCCACATAGGTTCCTCACTAAAAGAATACAGGGCATAAGTAACGTGTCCTATGCAGTCTACGTCAAGGCCCTATCCTTGTATTCCTTCTCCTACAGGCTGTTGAGGGGAGATCTATGTCTGACATACAAAACATTGTCAGACCCCACTTTGATGAAATTCCTGCATATCCACAAAAGAAACAGCACCAATATTACCCATGCTAAAGACTTTAACCGTGCCTGCGTTATTATTAGGACCTGCTGGATAGATGGGTATGTATCCCGGAGAACACCTGTTCTCCAGAACAGACTTTCCCATCCACGTGAAGCAGAGTTTCCTCCTTAACCCAGTTCAGGTGTAACTTAGACAGTTGGATGGGAAACAGTCAATTCATCCCTGGTTTGGCACCAGTGTCTCTAATGGACACCGACAAGCCTGTAAATGGTTAATTTCCCAGGCCCCTACTTGTAAATGTTTCATCTCTTAAGCCCCTGCTCACACTTACGAAGGGTATGAGATCTTGTCAGAAATTTGAGATGCATGGCTTGGCTTGAAAAGGCCCTTATGGACATTAGCCTAGTAAACACCTATGAACCTATAATTATTTTACCAAAATCTAACATCCAAGATGAACAGCGAACAATGGCTCAGTAACTGATAGCTAACCCTGCTGTCATGATTAAGTTTATTATTCTGGTTTTGTTGGAGTTCTGCGCATTTGTGTAAAACAACTCTGAATCCTTCACTGTTTATCACATTCAGACATTTGAGGTGTATACCACCATCAAGCTGTTGTAATTGTTTGGTAGTGACATTGGTGTGTTATAATGATTGGGTCTATGTTATAAGATCGACGTTTGAAAACATCGAACAACATATGGTCGACACCATATAGTTGATATCTTCAAACATCAACCTTATAAAAAGACAAAGGAAAAAAGTACCCTAACGGTTTTAAGTGGGGGGGGGGGCAAGCCCCCCTGCGCCACCACAACCCCCGCTACTTAAATATACCAACTCCAAGACCGCACTACATTGCAGTAAACAGAAATCTCCCCTTACGGAGATTTCCATTTACACGCTCGAGATTCTGAGCGTTCGATATTCTCGTGTCGACAATGTCAGAATCGTCATTGTCAGCATTTGAGAATATAATATAGACCCATAATGACAACCATTAATATGGTCTTTTGTGGTTTAAAACAATCAAGAAGCTGAATTGAAAAGGACTTGTACATTTATGTGTGGTCCAATAAGTCTGTGTTCTTGGGGCCCATGATTTGAAAACTGCCAAGGGTGTAAAGTACACTTAATCTGCAACTGAGTCCGAGGTTGTGTGACTTCCACAACTGAAATTCTTTTTCTGTTGAATGTTGAAAGCTTATCGTTTGCACTTCCAAAGCCCACATTAAAGTATACATGTGTTTTGAGGGTTTTTTTGTGTTTTTTTTGGGGGGGGGGGGGGGTTGCTGAATTTCCTACAAATAACTGTTTCATCATTGAAAAAGGCATCACTTGGAACCAGCAGTTCCACATGTTTAGTCCATTGAAATCATATGTACGAGTACCATCCCAGTTTAAATGATGTATTTGAGTTTCATGCAGAGCAAGCTCCATGGATACCTTGGGGGTGCAGTAAGGCAGCAACAATCTTTATGTTAAATTACTGCACATAGGTTCATAGGTTCATACTAGGCTATCTGCCCTAGGGCATTTATAAGCCGAGCCAGTGTGTGTTTGGCTTTCGCCACCCATTTTAAATTAATTTTGCTATGCCCTTTTTCGAGGTTAGTATACTGTGCCTCTGTCTAACAGTGACACAGAAGTGATACCCGGGGTAAACCTACGATCTCCCATCCAGTCATCAAGATTCCTCTTGATTAGAGTCAATGAGGGACTCTGCCTAACCTGGACTGGGCTTTTATTCCAGAGTGAAGGGAGCCTCTGGGTTATGAATCTGTCCCTCCAGCATGTACTATTTATTTCAGTGCTGAGGTTCAAGTCTCTCGAGCGCGTAGCTTGATGGGATCTGGATTTTCTGAGGTGCAGCATGTCCATTACCTCCGGGTTGGACATGGCTTTATAAGTCAGGCACAGATCGCCTCTGAGCAGGCGGTATGCCACTGAGTAGAGCTAGAGTTTCTTTAACCGGGCAGCATATGACATCTGTTTGAGCCCTTTGATCCTCTTGGTGAGGTACTTTTGGGGTCTTTCCAGTTGCTGCAGGTGTCTGGTAAGGTACATCCCAAAAGGGGCATTGTACTCAATTATGGGCCTGATGAGGGATGAGTGAAGAGGCACGATGACCTCCCCTGATCTAGATGTGAATCCCTTCATGATTAGGTGGGCTATATAAAATGTTTTTCTAACCACTTTGGCCACGTGCTTGTCAAATGAGAGATTGCTATCAACTTGGGTCCCCAGGTCCCTAATTACTTTTTCTGTACTTAATGGATTACCACCTATGTGGGCACTTTGTTTTTGCCAAAGGGGATGACTATACACTTTTAGGCGTTTAGCTTGAGGCCATGGCTCTGGCACCAGTTGTCTGTTTCTATGAGGCCCTTTTGGAGGATGCTTGTGTCGGCTGGAGAGTCGATTTATGGCACCCAGTTTGCAGTCATCTGCGAACTTGGTCAGCCACAGTCCTTCGTGTTGGCCTGTACCTCCGAGAAATATATACCGAACAAGAGAGGTCCCAGGACTGAGCCTTGTGGGACGCCACTTGTAACTGGTTTGGAGTCTGACATGGCTCCAGCAATTCTAACCATGTGGGTTCTGTCCTTGACCCAGTTTGCAACCCATCTAGTGACATAGGGGTTTATATTTAAGGTGGTGAGCTTATCTATAATGCCTGAGTGGGGTATTGTATCAAAGGCTTTTGCGAGGTCCAGGTAGGCTGTGTGAACCACCTTCCCCTCGTCAATGGCCTTGGTGACTGTTTCAAAGAAATCAACCAGGTTTAAGAGGCAGGATCTGCGCTTAACAAAGCCGAGCTGGGTAGGATCCAGTGTCTGTAGGTCCCCAATATTTTTATTTATGAGGTCCATGATGATCCTTTCCATAGCTTTGCAGACCAAGCTAGTCAGGCTTATGGGGCGATAGTTCCAGGATCCGTTGAGGCACCACCTTTGTGGAGAGGGACCACTGTTGCTGTATGCCATTCTTTGGGTACATATCCTGAAGTAAGGCTGAGATTGAACAGTAGTTTTATGTTTGGGTTTAGCTCTTCTTGGAGTTCATGTAGGACGCAGCCCGGGACACCGTCTGGTCCCATTGATGCTGTGTTTTTTTGCTTTGGAGAGGGCGGCTCTTAACTGAGCATCTGAGATGTCAGGGGGGTGTACAAGGTATTCATACAAGGTGAAAAGTGACTTCTACATTTTATATATGTGCATGCATATGTATTACAGCACATACATGGTGAAAAGTGATTTGTACATTTTATGTATGTGCATTCATATGCATTACAACACATACAAGGTGAAAAGTGACTTGTATATTTCATATATGTGCATACATATGTATTACAGCACATACAAGGTGAAAACTGATTTGTACATTTTATGTATATGCATTCATATGTATAAGTATATTTGTGTTATATATGTTTGAAAAAACAGTGCCATTTTGATCATTTTTGCTGGCTTATACAGTTTTAATGGAATGAACTTCATGGCTTTAGCATCTTGGCACTGATTTGAAATTATTTTTTTCTTTTATCAATGGGGTAGTGTAACCATATAACAGTTCCATTGTGAAGGACAAGAAAAGTGTTCCAAGATATTAAGTACATGGTATAATGTAGCCTTTGTAAACATTACAGCAGCAATTGTATAATGTCTTCCTGAAATTCAGAAACAAAATCCAAAATATTAAGTACATGGTTCATAGGTTCGTACTAGGCTATCTGCCCTAGGGCATTTATAAGCCTAGCCAGAGTGTGTGTGGCTTTCACCACCCCTTAGGATGAGAATACTATGCCTATTTAAGGTTTAGTTTACTGTGCCTCTGTCTAGTAGTGACACAGAGATGACCCCCGGGGTAAACCTACGATCTCCCATCCACTCGTCAAAACTTCTCTTGAATAGAGTCAGTGAGGGGCTCTGCCTAACATGGATTGGGATTCTGTTCCAGAGTGTAGGGAGCCTCTGGGTTATGAATCTGTCCCTCCAGCACGTCCTATTTATTTCTGTGTTGAGGTTTAAGTCTCTTGCTCTCGTGGCTCTGATGGATTTGGATTTTTTGTGGTGGAGCATGTCCATTAATTCCGGATTGGACATGGCCTTGTACGTTAGGCACAGGTCACCTCTGAGTAGGCGGTATGCGACTGAATAGAGCTGGAGTTTTTTCAGTCGGGCAGCATATGACATATGTTTAAGACCCTTTATCCTCTTGGTGAGGAACTTTTGGGGTCTTTCCAACTGCTGCAGGTGTCGGGTAAGATACATCCCAAATGGGGCATTGTACTCAATCACTGGCCTAATAAGAGATGAGTACAGGGGCACAATGACCTCTCTTGATCTAGATGTGAAACCCTTCATGATAAGGTGGGCAATATAGAAGGTCTTCCTAACCACTTTGGCAATGTGAGTGTCAAATGAGAGGTTACTGTCAACCTGGGTCCCTGATTACCTCTTCTGTACTTAATGGATTACCACCTATGTGGTAATTTGTGGGTACCTTGTTTTTTTCCAAAGGGTATGACTATACATTTTTTGGCGTTAAGCTTAAGGCCATGGCTCTGGCACCAATTATCCGTTTCTGTGAGTCCTCTCTGAAGGATGTTTGTGTCCGCTGGAGTATCAATTATGGCGCCCAGTTTGCAGTCATCTGCGAACTTTGTCAGCCACAATCCTCCTATGTTTGCCTGTACCTCGGAAAAATAAATGCCAAACAAGAGGGGTCCCAGGACTGAGCCCTGTGGGACACCGCTTGTGACTGGCATGTAGAGTCTGACATAGCTCCAGCAACTCTGACCCTGTGGGTTCTGTCCTTGAGCCAGTTTGCAACCCATCTCGTGACATATGGGTTTACATTTAAGCTGGTGAGTTTGTCTATGATGCCCGAGTGTGGTATTGTGTCAAAGGCTTTTGCAAGGTCAAGGTAGGCTGTGTGAACTGCCTTACCTTCATCAATGGCCTTAGTGACGGTTTCAAAAAAGTCGACCAAGTTCAAAAGGCAGGATCTGCCCTTGACAAAGCCAAATTGGGTAGGATCCAATGTCTGTAGGTCCCCAATGTCTTTGTTTATGAGTTCCATAATGATCCTCTCCATAGCTTTGCAGACCAGGCTCGTCAAGCTTATGGGGCGGTAATTTCCAGGGTCTGTAGAAGCACCACCTTTGTGAAGTGGGACCACTGTTGCCGTACGCCAATCTTTGGGTACGTATGCTGTAGTAAGGCTAAGATTAAACAGCAGCCTTATGTTTGGGTTTAGTACCTCTTGGAGTTCATGTAGCACACAGCCCGGGACATAATGTAGCCTTTGTAAACATTACAGCAGCAATTGTATAATGCCTTCCTGAAATTCAGAAAAAAAATCCAAAATATTAAGTACATGGTATAATGTAGCCTTTGTAAACATTACAGCAGCAATTGTATAATGTCTTCCTGAAATTCAGAAAAAAAACCCAAAATATTAAGTACATGGTATAATGTAACCTTTGTAAACATTACAGCAGCAATTGTATAATGTCTTCCTGAAATTCAGAAAAAATCCAAAATATTAAGTACATGGTATAATGTAACCTTTGTAAACATTACAGCAGCAATTGTATAATGTCTTCCTGAAATTCAGAAAAAAAATCCAAAATATTAAGTACATGATATAATGTAGCCTTTGTAAACATTACAGCAGCAATTGTATAATGTCTTCCTGAAATTCAGAAAAAAAATCCAAAATATTAAGTACATGATATAATGTAGCCTTTGTAAACATTACAGCAGCAATTGTATAATGCCTTCCTGAAATTCAGAAAAAAATCCTTCAAGATCTTGTATCTTATTTATCACACCGAGTATGTCTTTTAAAGTGGGTTAAGATTGTAGATGTATAAAGTTACACATGCATTGTTGTGGCAAGATCCCAACTTTCCGGTTTACCTGCACATTCTTCCTTTCTGATGGAATTACATTTCATTTGCGTCATTAAAGCAAGAGAGAAAATGTCATCAATTTAAGTGGGTCAGTTATCAAAACCGTCAAAATATTTGTATTTATATTTTCTCACTGAATCCTATACCTTTAGTAATTCCCTCTTGTTTACTGTGTAATCAGCTGCTTGACAACGTAATCTTTTATAGTTAAATCTGACTAGTTTTGTCCCAGTACCATGAATATGCAGTATCAGATTAACTGTAGAGCAACCAGGGATGAGCAAAACTCTAATGTTAGCATAGAGCGGAAACCAGAAGTAAGTGTGCACCAATGTTTTATGTTAGTTGAAAGGTAGCAGGCCCAGTCTAGTCACGCATTCATAGCTTCTCGCTGGAATAGCTGCTTTTGCAGTTTGGAAATTAAGTAGTTTGCAGTTTGGTGGGTATTCCCTCCGTGCAGCCTGCATGCCAGTGTGCTTGTAAATTAAATACTATTTGGAGCCCAGCTCCAGTCATGATTTAGTAATGTTTTGAGTATGTTAGAATGTTTGTAAATGATTACAGGAGCAGTAGCAGTGGTTCCTCTGCATTCAGTGTTAATACTGTGTTCCTGTAAATGAATACTCTATTTAAATGTGAATGGGGTGGAACCTGGCACCATGTATGGTAACATGTAAAGATAATTGCAGAATGTTAAGTATTTGTAACTCACATTTGTTTTCACTTGTCTTGTCTACCGTGCAAGTTCTTCAGAATACCATTTGTTAATATTTTCAATTTAATTTTAATTTTTTTTTTTTACCACTGCACTCTCCCTTCTTAACATCCCCTACTTCTCTAACCTTAATCTACTTTTTGCCCTTAACTCACTTTTCTCACTAGCTCTCTCTAATCTTCCTTGACTACTCTTTCTACTGTCTTCTAAAATCTATTAAGCAAATCACCTCAGAGAAACATTCTATTGTAATTGTCTTGCCTTCATGCAACTACATTATGATAAAACTTTTTTTTTAACCATTTGCCCGAAAAACTATACTCATCTTAATGACCTATTCCTTTTTATACAGCTTGAATTAGTTATGCTATACTCCTGATTATTGACCCTGTATAACATCTTATTACTAATTAATGCCTTGTAATAATCCTGTAACATTGCTGTTTAATGCTAATTTACAATGAAAATTGTATAATATGTTGGAGCTTTTCTCCCTGGGCCTCCGCTGAAAAAGGCTCTTCAGCTCAGTCGGACAATCCCGGTCAACAAATGTAAAATAAAATTAAAATAAAAAATAAAATTAAGAACATAATGGTAGAATGGCAGTTTAAAATTTATCTTCGGAGCCTCGGCAGCAGTTAAAACTTTAGCAGACATTTCAGTTTTTGTATTTATTTCAAAATTTTCTTTCACTTGCATGTAGTGTTGGACTTAAGTTAGTCTTTTATTTAAACATTTTTACAGTATTGTAAAACTAATGGCTAATTCCTTTTCAGCAGCCCTCTTTTTCCATAACTGAGACAAAGTATATTCTGCTAAGCCATGTACCTCTCAACTGTCCAGATTCTTAAAGAATGTCCAGATTTTTGCCTCCTATTGTTTGCTGTGTCCCTCATACAATGTGTGGATCTGGTGTTGTCTATTTTCTTATGATTCAACTGTGGGTTGTCAGATCTGACTTCGGCACCAAATCTAAAACTGTTCATTCCCAAGGCTCTGACTCCTCCCCTGCCCATAATTCCCTGAGCTCCACCCTACTGCTTCAAATCTCTTTTGCTGCCTGAGGTGTTTGATAGTGCTTTCGAGGGATCCAATTTTGTATCCTTTGAGGAACATCTCTGTAGTGTTCCTCCCTTACCGAGAGAGTTTTCTGTCTCCAGTTTCTTAAGATTTTTAGTAGCGCTACAGTTAGAATAAGATTTAGGTGCATGTTTTAGGATAGTTATAGACAGATATACTGATAGGTTAGATATTTAGGATTGTTAGCTATCGTATTGTTACAACTAGGGTTAAGATTTCTTAGTCTAATTGTGTGATTTAGTAATTAATAAGTGTTCTTTATATTAGGCTAAAGTAAATTCAGGTTTACTATCAAAATGTGGAATGGCACTTGTGTGAAACTGGGATGTTCGAATGAGTGTTTTCCACTTTCCATTATACCAATCCGGAAATGTTCAAATCCTTATTAGTGAATGGTTCTGTGCATTAAATAATATGGGATCGACATTCTGATAATGATCACACTACATTGGGAAGTTTACTCTTTTCCTTACTGTAGTGCGATCTCGGAGTTGGATTATATAATATGCAAGGGGGCTTGCCCCCCTGCAAAAATGTTACTGGTAACATGGAATCTTGACATTGGAATTTCCAATTTTCGAATGTCAATACCATGATTACCATTTCTGACATTTTCGTAATTCTGTATTATCAAATTTGGATAACGAACTTCATCAAAAAGTGGAAAATTGTTTTGATTTTCCACATTTTGTTAGTAAACTGTGTGTGTAAGTAAAGCAAAAATCAAAATGGTTGAACAAAGCAAGGTTGTAAAAAACATAAAACTTTATAACTCAAAGCTTTCACCACCTAACATGACCTATACAAATTGAAACAGTTACAGCTACAGAGATTTCATTTTGAGGCATGCTTGCATTATTGGGTAGTTCCTAGAGGGTTAAGGGTCTTGAAGATGCCCAGTATATGGTACCCATTTCCCTGAACTGATGGCACGTTGGCAAAATATTAACCTGGAGGCCAGTTTTAATTACCCTGAGGTCAATGAATGATTTCTTCAGGCCTGAGGAGCTTAGACTGGTTGTGGAGATTGAGAGACAGCAAGAGATGCTATATGGATCTTTTCCTATGCATACAGTTGATCAAGTGTTGGGCAATATTATAGAAACTGTTACCCTTTATGGTCAAAGGATGGCAGTACAGAAATGTAAGAAATTGGATAGGGATCTGTCCGATTTCAAGAGGGGTCATGTGTTTTCATGGCCCAAGACTGCAACGATTAAGAAGAGAAATGCATCCAGTGAGACTGTTAGTTCCTGTGAAAGTATGGGAATTTTGAGGGAAACTGAAGCGGGGGGGCCCTAGAGAATAGAGGAGAGTAATAAGAACAATGAGCCAGTGTTGGTTGATGGTGAGGGCAATCCTGAAGTTTATACAAGGGTGTAATATAACAACAAATGACTGTGTTGATGGAGCTAGTGGGCCACCTCCAGCTCAAATGGTGGTTAGGAAAAAGACTAATTTTGCAATCCTCCCAACAGGGTTTTCTCAAGTTCTCTCTACCTGTTTGGCAGGAGAGAGCAGCATCGGTCGAGGAATCGGGGAAGGATGAAGAGGAAAGAACAGTTGGAGCCTGTGAATTATCCCACAATAAAGAGGATGTGGGAATCCAAAGAACACTAGTACCTAATATCTGTAGTAGAGCACTGACTAGAACTGAAATATCAGTCTTGGATAGATGCCTCTCCTTTATCCCTGCACAGATGGCTGATTTACCCGATGCTCTCATAGACCTTGGTATGTTTGTTCGGAGTGTTATGTTTAAGTTGACATTTTGTAATGATGCCCCAGTGGGAGGTAATGTGTATAAAAATACACCAGTTTTGTTCCTTTGAATCACCCTATTCTAGAAGCATTCAGCAAGGTTTGCGAGGATGAATTGTATGTCGTGTTGGATGGTGGAAAGTTGGGAAATAGGTTTTTTAATTGATCTAAATTGGAATGGGATGCGCTCAAAAATCTACGGCAAGATGAATCTATAGATGTTAAGTTGTCTATCTCGCCTTCATTCTTGCTGGTTGGGTTCGGAGCCAATTTTTAGTATATTTAGATAGTCTTCCCTTTTAGTGTAGTTAGACTGTGCATCCCCTAGTTTATCCCACCTAGGAAACTTGTTTTTTGTTAGAGAGTCAACCCCCCCCCCGTTTCTTCTCTTTAGTGGCTAACCCCCACCCCTTTGGTACTTAATAGGAGTAGTGTTTAGCCTTATAGTATTTGTATATTTTTTTTAAGGATAGTTGTTGTTATTAAGTGTGGTGATAGTTTTTTGTAGTTATTATTGTTAGCTTAACTAGTGTGGGTGTGTGAGTGTTTCTGTGTGCCTTGTTTAAGCACTAGTTTAATTTTTCTTTCTTTAGTATCCCCTTGCCAGTATGTCCAAGAATACTAAAGTTTCAGGTTTCAAGAAGTGTGACTCGTGCTGTCAGAAGATGTCTCTGACAGATGGTCACACTTCTTGTGTGTATTGCTTGGGTTCCCTACACCTGCAGGACTCCTGCTCAGTCTGTCACGCCTTCAGCCAGAGAGTCCTGCAGGAGCGTAGGAACAAGCTTATTTTGAGAGGCTTACTTAAGCCAGAGGGATCCCCGGCGAAGCCTCAGTCGGGAAATCCTCAAAGCCCGCCAAACTGTCGGCTCCTAGTTCGGAGCCGTCGCCGGGCGGAGCATCTTCTTTCTCTTCGGTTCCAGCTGGAGCCGACATCTCTAGACCTCAATCGGCTCCGACTTTAGTGTCGGAACCATCTTTGGGCTGAAAACGTTCTAGGTCCCCTTCCCTAAAATCGGTTAGTTCGGCTCCGAGGTCACCATTGTTTCAGTCTGAACAAAGCCATAGGTCCCACTCCTCTCGGTCCTCCAGGCTATCTGATCATGACTTGGAGAGGGTAGTCAGTAGACTACTTAAATCGCAGGCCCTGGCCCAAATGGTAACCAGCTCTTCTCAACAGACTGTGGCTGTCCCGGTGTCTTCAGCAATTCCTCCTCCGACTCCCCCTTTGCATTCTGAGCCAGAGCTGGTTGGGGCTCAAATCTTGGAAACGCCTGAGCCGATACCACATCTTTTGGCTCCTTCGTCGGCTCCGATCTCTTCATTGGTTCCTTCCTTGGAGGGATATATGGGTGCCAGGGCTCCCTCGTCAGCTCCGGGAGGACGAGTGGCATCGGACCCTTGTCCGACCCCGTTCTCCCTCTCGGGGCTTCGGCCTCTGAGCCGTCCCTCTCGGTGCCGGGAGGGGTTCACATCTCTTCGGAGTGGGGACCTTCTGCTCTGCCTCATAGGGGCACCTTCGAGGTCATGAGGAGCATGCTGACTCCTGAGTCGGCTCCTCGATCGGCCCCTTCGGCTCCTCCCCCATGGTGCCTGCATCGGTCTCTGCCCACCCTCCTGACCCCAAGCGTGGAGAACAGATGCTCCAGGTCGCCCCATTTGGGCATATCTTCCTCTTCCAAGGCCTCCCTTGATCTTTCAGAGGAGCACCTTGCAAGAGAAAATGTAAGAGGAAACATGTCGACTCCCCCGAGTCAGTCACGTCTGATACCAACTTGGAGGATTCGGAAGGGTCCCCAAGATCCCCGTCTGAGGATGTCTCTTTTTCAGACATCCTAGAGATCCTTAAGCAGAGGGGGAACTGGACTGCCCTTAACCCTTCCGAGGACGAGTCGGTATACCTGGACGCGTTTGGTTCTCGCCCTTCCACCATCTGGGTGTCTCCACCCTTCGACCCGCTCATGGAGGTAGTGGCTCGAAGGGCGTGGTCAGTCCCGGACACAGTGGAACCAACTCCCCATAGGCCCACTAAGTTCATTACAGCCCCACCCAACAAACAATTTTTGACAAAAGATGTCCCCGTTGATGCCATGGTGGTGGCAGCAGCCACGAAGGAGTTGGCTGACCCTTCGGTGCCTGTCCATTCACCTAATAGAGTCTAGGACAATGGACAGGTACAGGAAGCAGATGTTTTCCTCAGTGACTTTTTCCATGCGGTCGCTGAATTATCTGTGCCACTTCACCCGCCTTCAAAGGGATCTTCTCAAGGAACTGGGTGATATTCTTCAGGATCCATCAGCTGCGGGGGCTCAAGATAAGATTAACTCCCAGCTGGCGACCCTTAACTCAATCGTCAACTCCTCCATGCAGCTCATTTCTTATGCAGCCGATGGGGCGAGTAGGGCCGCAGGTACAGGCATGGCTTTGAGAAGACATGCCTGGATGTGGTTATGTAACTTTGCTGACCCCTTTAAGGCATCCTTCACCAATACCCCCTTCGATGGTTCAGCTCTGTTTGGACCACAGGTGAAGGATACCCTTACAAGGTGTGAGCAGGAAGGCAAGACTCTCTCTGCCGTGGGAGTCCGTTTTTCTTCTCCCTCTAGACCATACCCTAAAGGTCAGAAGAGTGGGAAAATGTGGTTCCGGAATCCCCAGGGAGTCGTGCCTGACACACGTGGCGAGTTTCCCTCCAGGGGCAGGAGAGGGAACAATAATAGACGCCGCCCGAGGGGCAGAGGGGGTCCGCAAAATCAGGGTAGCAGAAAATCTTCCTCTGACAAACCCTTTCAGCACCCCTGAGGGGCTGCCCGACTGTCCGCCTTCGGAGCCAGTCGGGGGAAGATTGTCACTATACCCAGAAGCCTGGCAACTCCTCACACAAGACAAATGGGTATGGTCCATCATATCAGAGGGTTACAAAATCCCATTTGTCCACACCCCTGTACAAACAACCAAGTCCCTTCCAGATGTTCCACCCGGTCTAAGGGAACAAGCAGTTCCAGAAATTTCAAAACTGCTAGAAAAAAGGGCCATCCATCCAGTCCCAGCAGACCTGCAAGGATCCGGGATTTACTCCAAGCTCTTTTTGGTACCAAAAAAGACGGGACTGGAGACCCATTTTGGATCTCAGCAGGTTAAACACATCTGTTCAAAGAACGAAGTTCTGGATGGTCACTCTTCAGTCCATTCTACCCTTTTTGGGTCAGGACAATTGGATGTGCTCCATAGACCTTCAGGATGTGTACTACCATATCAAAATGGACAGGCGCTCCAAAAGGTTTCTCCACTTCCGGCTGGGAGCCAGTCACTATCAATTCAGAGCCCTGCCCTTTGGTCTCACCACCACAGCCCCCAGGGTGTTCACCAAATGCATGGCAGTGGTTACGGCTCACCTGAGACAGCGAGGATTCCAGGTGTTTCCATAGCTAGACGATTGGCTCCTTACTGCTTCCACCAGGCATCAGCTACTGCGAGCCAGGGATTATACCATCCAAACTTGCTCCGAGCTAGGTATCTCAATAAATTTCGAAAAATCTGCATTGTCGCCTTGTCAGTCTATAACCTTTATAGGCGCAAGATTAAATACAAAAGATCTGTCCACAAAACTTCCTCTAGACAGTGTGTCAGACATTCGCCGGCATGTGCAGGTCTTACTACAGTGCAAGAGGATTCAGGCCAGATTTGTACTAAAAACGTTGGGTCTCATGGCAGCAGCAATCATACTAGTTCCCCTGGCTCGTTTTCACTTGCGGATTGTTCAGTGGATGCTTTTTACTCAATGGTCCTTTCAGCAACTGCCGATGTCTCACAAGATAATAATCACTCAATCATGCAAAGACCACCTGGCTTGGTGGATGGTCTCCCCTCTAGTACTCCAGGGCAGACTGTTTGTTCCTCCTCCTCCTTTTGCCACAGTGACCACGGATGCCACCCTGATCAGGTGGTGGGGGGGGCATTTTCAGGGCAGGACTGTCCAGGGCACTTGGCAACCTTTAGAGTACCACCTGCACATAAATGTCTTGGAGATGAGAGCTGTGCTTTTAGCGTTGCAAGCTCTTCAGGACACTCTACCCACCGGGACTATTGCAATTCAAACAGACAATATGTTTGTAGTGTGGTACATCAACAAGCAGGGCGGAACCAAGTCCTATCCCTTATGTCGAGTAGCACTCGGACTCTGGCAGTGGGCGATCTCCTCTCAACGGTTTCTGATAGCAGCGCACGTCCCCGGGAAGTCCAACGTCATAGCGGACAGGCTAAGCAGAGCTATTCTCATGCCTCACGAGTGGTCTCTCAGTTCGTCAGTAGCAGACAAAATTTTCCGCAGATGGGGTCAACCTTGCTGCGACCTTTTTGCAGCAACTCTCAACAGCAAGTGCGACGATTTCTTCACACTCTTCCCCCTTCCCGGCTACTCCCCCAGAGACGCTGTAGTTCACGATTGGCCCCGGGGTCTTCTGTATGCATTCCCACCTTTTCTCCTAATTCCCAAACTAATTCAGAAGGCGACCGCATTGGGATCCAGGATGATCCTCATTGCCCCTTACTGGCCTCGACAAATTTGGTTCCCATTCCTGCATAGTCTTCCGCTGGAGCAGCCTTGGAATCTGGACCGCTTGGTCCATCAGTCGGGCAGGCTGCACAAATCCCTTCAGTCTCTCAGCCTCACAGCTTGGTTGCTCCACTTCCAACCTTGGCCAGGCTTCCACATATTTCTCAGCCGGTGCGTGAAATCATCCTTTCTTCACACAAATCTACCACCAGGAAGACTTATGCTAGTAAGTGGAAAAGTTTCTCTTTCTGGGCAGAGGCTAGGAATATAGACCCCTTTACAGCCCCTGTCCATCACGTTCTAGATTTTTTAGCAGAACTTTTTCTAGCAGGTTCCTCGTCTGCCACCATTAGGGTCCAATTGGCTGCTATCGCAAATTTCCACGCTGGCCTGTCAGAAACCAGCATCATGTCCCACAAACTTTGCAAGGCCTTTCTTAAAGGGACTGTTTTGCTTAGGCCCTCGGTCAGAGATCCCCCGCCTCCGTGGGATTTTAACTTGATATTGGCTTCCTTGATTCTCCCCCCTTTTGAACCTGCAGCTTCCTGTTCCTTAAAATTACTCTCCTGGAAGACTCTGTTTTTAGTAGCCATCACCTCAGCTAGGAGAGTTTCGGAACTTCAAGCCCTCTGTATTCATCCTCTTTACCTTGTGTTTCATAAGGATAGAGTTTCACTCAGGACTAATCCTTCGTTTCTGCCCAAGATACCTTCCGAAACAAATCTGAATCAGGCTATCAATCTACCTGTCTTTTTTTCCTAACTATTCAAACAAAGCTGAACAAAAGTTACACCAATTTGGATGTTCATAGGCAATTACGTTTTTATTTGGATAGGACTAAGCAAACAAGAAAATCAGACCAACTCTTCCTGTCCTATGCTGAGGGCAAACAGGGACTGCCAGTTTCTAAAGTAACCTTATCCAGGTGGTTGTCCTCTATTATTACTTTGATTTATCAACTGAGACATAAAGAACTCCCTACTAAACCTAAAGGTCATTCCACCAGAGCGTTAGCTAATACGGAAGCTTTTCAAGCAAGACTACCAATGGAATCTATTTGTGCTGCAGCCACATGGGCCACTCCTCATACTTTCATTTCACATTATAAGTTGAATATGGCCTCTAGGAGTAGAGCTGATTTTGGTACCTCTGTGCTCAAGAGTCTGTTCCGATGAGCCGCCCAGGACTAAGGTGCTAGGGATGCTGTCCCAACCAGCAAGAATGAAGGCAAGATAGACAACTTAACATTAAGAAGTTATGTACCTACCATAACATTCTATGTTAGTTGTCTTCTTCTCGCCTTCTTTCTTGCATCCCACCCTCCATCCCCCTAGCCTGGACAGACCAAGAAGAGTCCCTTTTTGAGGCCGCCTTCCTCTGGCTAATTCTTATCCGGGTTACGTCCTTCCTCTGTTTTACTACTGTAGGTAAACCTTGTAGTTTGGACAGGTGTCCTTGAAATTTTTCTATGGTGTTAGCTCTGCCAAATGAGATCTGGGTATCTAGTGCCAAGCATTGTGGGATATGGGGAGGCCTCGAGTCAGTAAATAGCTCTTGAGCTTTAGTAGATGGCCGAGTTGGAGCCGAGGATCGGCTCCGAACCCAACCAGCAAGAAAGAAGGCGAGAAGAAGACACCTAACATGGAACGTTATGGTAGATACATAACTTATTTATATGACCTGCCGATAAGGGAGGCATGACAGTAGTTATGGATAGGGAATTTTATTTTCAGTCCATTAAACGAATGCTATCAGATGAAGATGTTTATAAGGTGATTACCATGGATTTTGTTGAGAGTATGTAGAGGAAGAGATGCTTTATCCTGAGTGACTGTTTGGTTAGTTATAATATTACCATGGAGCTGATGCAGTATTTGACTGTTGCGTGTCCGGTAGTGCCTTCTTTTCAAGGACTACCTAAGATCCTTAAGGATTCGGTGAGGCCACCTTTTAGATCCATTGTGACAGGGAGGGGGTGGCTCACTGAACCCTTCTCCGTTTTTGTAGAGAGGCATGTAAGGCCAGTGTTGGACAAATCACCAGTTGTGCTAAAAGACACTAAACCATTTTTACAGGATCTCTATTCATTTACGATAGCATATGATGGGAGTCAGGACTATACGTTAGTCACACTTGATGTTGTATCCTTTTTACCACTATTCCCAATCAGGAGGGGGTAGAGTATTGAAGAAGGTATCTTGTCAGCAACAGTGGATATGAGGGGAGATTGAACTACTCTGCTTGTTTATGGACATCGTATTGGAGAATAACATGTTTATTTTCGACGGGGCTTTCTACTTAGAGTGATGGCGTAGCTATTGGCACATGGGCCAATAGCTACGCCAACGAGGTCTTGGCTCAATGGGAGTTAGATGAGGTTTTTACCATGGAAATGTTCCATGAGAATGTTGCATTCTACCATTGATTTGTCGATGATGTTTTTGTGGTTTGGAGTGGAAGTATTACTTCCTTGAGTTGTTTGTTGAGCAATTACATGGGAGCACTCGCTTCCTTAAGTTTACTGTGAACTACTCTGATCAACGGATGGAATACTGGATGTTCAGGTTTTGAAATTGGAGGATGGATTGTTGGGGACTAGCCTGTACAGGACGGAATGCCATAGGAACACTCTCCTGCACACATCTAGTATGCATCCCAAACTAATTTTTATGAATGTAATGAAAGGACAAGGGGTGCGGATCCCCAGGTTGAATGACAGTGATGCTGGTTTTAGAGAGGGGCTGAGGACACTGAATAGTGACTTGTTAGCCCAGGGTTATAAGAAAAATGAGATTGTTCCAGTATTACAAGAGGTAAATACCTTGAGGGAAGGCTAGACCCTATTTTTCAGAGGGAGGTGCTGATAGAGTGAATGGAACTAGGCATGCTGCATCTATGGAATTTGAGAGTGTACTGATGTTATATACTAGCGATGTCAATAGGATTAGAAAGGCGGTTGAGATACATTGGCCCTTATTGATGACAGATGAGAAGATTAAGGGGATAGTGGGTGATGTTCCACACTTCCGCTTCAAAAAATCATAAGAGTCTGAAGAGGATGCTTTGTTACTGTAGGGATATTAGTAAGGGCGATGGAGAGGTCATGTGGGGAACACGACCATGCGGCCACTGTGGGTTTTGTCAGTACATAAGATCTGAAGATATGTTTAGACATCCCGTGACAGGTAAAGAGTACAGGTTTAAGGTTAAGGCTGATTGTACTATGAAGCAAGTGGTATATTTAGCGCAGTGCGACTGCTGCCTGCATTTTTATATTGGTATGACCAGTCGAATGATTAAAGAGAAGATTAGGGAGCATGTGAATAGCATTAGGACGAGGGATTCCATGAGTTTGTTCTCCAGGTACATACAGGAACATTGAACTCAGATTCTTAAACTTCGAGCGGGTAGGAGGTATAGTCTTAATGGGAAGGTTTCCATTAAGCCAGTACTAGAAGCTAGGGAGTTATGCAGGTAATGCGATGAGCTGCATTATGTATGGCTGCTTTGTATAGGTTTTTATGGTATGTAGTTTTGGATAAGTGTATATAGTTAGGTTCACATATGGGTTCCCTATGTTGGACTTGTGGTGGTGTTGATTCATTGTATAGGTATAGATGTGTTCTAAGAACACTTAGTTTATTTTTCGGTATCTTTAAATTGAATATTAGTGAATGTTTTGATGATTTAGTAATGTTTATTAGTCAGGATTTTGTTTTGTGCAGGGATATTATGAGGTGGATATTATTTTATTTTGTTTATATATTTTTTCACTAAATGATAAATGTTATGGGTGGTTATGCTGTTTGATAGTTTAATGCAACTTGCGTCTTAGGGTACATAACTCTGGATCATGCTGTAGTCTTTATGTGAGGTCATTTACTTGTATTCAAATGAATGGTTAAATGCGTTGCTTTTAAACAGGTCTACTATGGGGGTTTTGTACTATGTGCCCTTGTATATATATTTTTATAAGCATGCTATTAGGAGATTAACGGTTTATGTAGCATGATTTGATCATATGACGTTTTATGAATGTTTATTTAGCCATGTATTTTGCGTTTTGAAATCTGATAATTTGTTTATAGTATGTTTTTATGTTTTCATGTAAATTATATATTTATTTTTATTAATTATTTATTTTACATTTTTGACTGGGAAAGTCCGACTAGGCTCCACAGAGCCTATATTCAGGAGAGAAACGCTCCAGACACATGTCTTTAGAAATTAGGATGAAAGTATGTTATTGAAGCATGTTTGTGCAATACTAGATGTTTTAGAGTAGAATGGATGTCATTGTGGTATAGTATATGAAGTTATGTGGTGCAGTATAGCTTTAAGAGGGTGGGCTGGAACCATGTAGTTACCGTGGTATAAGTTTTGGGCTGCTGTGAATGATTCTAACTTACGTGGATGTATTTGTACTATTCTGATTAGATTTGTAATTAATGATGTAAGTATTTAAAGTTCTTGTCTTTTGTATTTTTATGTACATTGTTGATGGTCTGAAGAAGCCACCGGTTAGGTGGTGAAAGCGCTTACCAGTATTAAAGCTTTGAGTTATAAAGTTTTATGTTTTTTATAGCCATGCTTCTTTCAACCATTTTGTTTTTTGCTTTATTGTTCTGTATTCATGTAGCCGGATGTTCGTTTGTCCATTGGATGATTTGTGCCATTTGTATATATGTGTGTTTTTCTGTGTGTGTCTGTAGAGAGAGAGAGTCTGTCTTTCTCAGCTCTTACAAGAGTCAGCCATTGTTAATGAATGTGTTTGTTTTCATCTGTAGCTGACAGCGTTTCAGAAAGTGTGGGCATAAGCTTCCACACCAAGACCCACATTCCCTTTGTGTGTAAGGCCCCTCACCTTGACATTTTGTGTCAGACTTGTTTTTCTTTCATTGCTTAAGCCTTGCATACCAGACAGAAAATGAGAGTCTGTTAAATGTTCGAACATCCAAAATGTCGAACATTAAATGGTTGAGACCAAATGTTCGACATTTGGATGTTTGAACATGAAATAAAAAAAAAAAAAACCTAAAAAAAGAAAAAAACACTTTAACAGAGTAGGCAGGGCCCCCCCCCTGCATCCCCCACTTGTGTGTGTGTGTGTGTGTGTGTATATATATGTATATGTATATATATATATATATATATGTATATGTATATATATATATATATATATATATATATATGTATATGTATATATATATATATATATATATATATATATATATATATATATATATATATATATATATATATATATATGTATATATATATATATATATATATATATATATGTATATATATATATATATATATATATATATATATATATATATATATATATATATATATATATATATATATATATATATATATATATATATGTATATATATATATATGTATATATATATATATATATATATATATGTATATATATATATATATATATATATATATATATATATATATATATATGTATATATATATATATATATATATATATATGTATATATATATATATATATATATATATGTATATGTATATATATGTATATATATATATATATATATATATATATATATATATATATATATATATATATATATATATATATATACACACACACACACACACACCAACTCCAAGACTGCAATTCAGTGCAAATAAGGGAAATTCTCCCTATCTGCACCATACGGAACACTTAAAATTTCGAACATTTGGTCTCGACCATGTAACATTCGAAATTTTGAGCATTCGAAGATTTGTCAGGTACCCAAAAATGCTTATAGTGAAGGGATTCTTGCCACCCCTTCCTCTTCCCCTACCTGTTCTGTGACTTCTTCCGAAGCAAAGGACAAGAAACTGGGGAAAAGGCAGATGAAGACAAAGACTCTGTACAGGACAAGACCAAAGAAAAGTCAAAAGAAAAGGAAAAATTGGACTGTGAAGAGCCCCTTTACTTGGTTGCCGAATCCTACTTTGACTTTGGAATTAATACTAAGACTTTCGGAGCTGACAGTCTTTCTGCACCATATGTTTCCTGCTTGCTCTGTGTTGTCACCTTATCCAGTCAGCCCTAGACTGCGTTCTCAGATACTTCGAGAAGAGACATTCCCGATTACCATCAATGGCATCATCTTCCCAGTCATTGAGTAGTCTGACTGAACAGGACACTGACAGAATGATGCGAACATTTTTCATGATGCAGACACCGCTCTGGGTTCTCTTTGTACCATCTTCTGGGAACATAGAGTGCTGGTCCATTTACTCTTCTTGTCTCCTTTCCAGAACCAGTTCGCCCGTTAATGCTGGTAATTTCGGGCTTGATCTATCCCAGAGTGACCTTGCGAGAGTCAGTAATGCAGGTGACTTAGACTCCAATTCCCTCCCTCTTTTGTGTTTAATATGTTTGGATCCAAAGGAGTCTCAGAGCTGAAGTTTTGGCATCGGGGTCAGTGGGAGGGTTCAACTCCAAAGATGTTCTTCGTTTTCCATTGCTGCAGTCCTTACTATTGGGTATAGTCCGCGTCCAGTCGGCCCGAATACCAGAGTATAAGGCTGACGTCGGTCATGTCGCCTTAGACTGACGTCAGTACGTCAGGGTACTAATGCGCATGACCGACGTCATATCCTCAGTCTTTTTTGCCGCATGGTCCGATGCAGAAGCAGTTTTGCGAGTGCAGGTTGGCGTTCTGAGATATTTCCGAAACCGGAGTTTCAGACCGAATCAGAGTTGGCTAAGTACCCGTTAGAACATTTTGGTTTTTCTTGCCACAGTATTTAACCGGATGTCAGAAAAAGTGAATAACACTATTACTTGTGGAAAACAGATACCGCATAAAGACTTCCATACTTTGTGTATACCTTGTTTGGGCCTGAGCACGACGTTGTTGGTTGCCGCTCTTGTGCTAGGTTTAACAAACGCACTATTAAGAGGAGGTTAGACTGTGCCAGGTTAGTGTTTGGGAAGCGTTGCAATTATAAAATGCCGTCGGATGCTCCGACGCCCGCTTCGGCAAGAAGCGCAAGGACAAAACAGCGAACCCTAGGGTTGAAGAACCGGCAGGCCCAGACGCCGGTTCTTTAGGAGGCTCAGTGGAGCCAGAGGTTTTGCCAGGAGTTTCTATGGAGTCTCCGGCAGAAACTTTACTGTTACAGGATGTACCATCTCAGGAGGCAGGCCAGGCTGAGGGGCTTCTCAGGTAACTATTCTTCCTCTCTTCCCAAAGTAGTTAGAGCCTCTCCTTCTGTTGCTAAACCTTCTTTTAGAGGTAGGCCAAGTTCAGCTTCAGTGGGGCTTCTCCTAGCTTTTCGGGTTCTGTACCTAAGAAACATATGCTTAAAATGGCAGAAGATTTGATTACTATGATTAGAGGTTCTATGGGCCCTCCTGATAAGAGGCCTAGGGTGGAACCAGAGTTTGCCAGTTTTGAACAGGGTTCAGAGGCTTCTGAGTCTTCTGCGGAAGATTTGCAGGAGTATCCTCCTTATTCTGATTCTGATGTGGATGATGCCACCCACTCCTTGACTTCTCCTCCTGAGGATTTTTCATTTTCAGAGACTCTGCATTCCATGAGGGAGCACTTTAAATGGGAAGGCCAGGATTACTCTGATTCCAGGAAGAGGCTTACGGAATTCTTGTTTTTACCCCAGCATAGGCCCTTAGCTATACCTCCTGTGTTGACTGTGGTAGAAGATGTTTTTGCAGAAGCTTCACTGAACCCTGATTCTTTGCCTCCTGCTCCTGTTAAACCTGATAGGTACTATAGGGTGCCCGAAGCTCATAAGTATTTGTTTAAGAGTCCTAGGGCGGACCCAGAAACTGTTTCTCAGGGGCCTAAAGGTGTTAAGGCCTCTGTGGTTAAAAATCCTGTTCCCACTGACAAAGAGGCGAGGGCTTTGGATAGGTGGGGTAAGAAACTGTATACTTCTTCCACTCTAGCCATGAGAGCGTTGAATTGTCAGTTTCACATGCTGAAATATCAAAATTATCTCCTTTCACAATTGAAATCTAAGGTGGATGCTTTGGCGGAAGGTATTGAGTGTAAAGAGTTGCTGGATTTGGTTTATGTATCTGAACAAGTGGGCAAGCATTCTTTGCAATGTGGCGTTGATGCTGTGCAGGCCTCCTCGAGGGTGGCTGCCACTAGTTCTGTTCTTCGCAGGCATGCCTGGTTGAGGGATCAGAATTTAGCTGAGCATGTTAAGACAAGGATTTTGGATGCACCTTTACAGTCTGATGTGTTGTTTGGTTCACCTGTGGAAGCAGTTTTAAAGAAAATGGAGGACAAAGCTAAGTCTATGCAAACTGTTAAGGATTTTTTGCAGGTACAGCCACCGAAGTTTAGTAGAAATTGGCCTGCTAAGGGGTGGACATATCCTGCTTATGACTCCCAGTCTAGGGGTAGGTCTAGACGTGGTAGGGGCAGGGCTCAAGGTTCTTTAGGCCTAGAACAGGAGTTCACCTGCTCAGACTTCTGGTGAGGGCAGGGGTCAGTCCTTTCGTAAACAGACCCAATGACCTGCCTTTTCAGCTGCCAGTAGATTCTCGTCTGGCAGCTCCTTTAGGAGGACGGCTGTCTCTTTTCAAAGAAAATTGGGATTTAATTACTCAAGACAGATGGGTGTTGGACATCATTCACCACGGTTACAGATTTTATTTCCATACAATGCCCCCTTTCCATGGCATGCCAGACGTTCCTCCTCCACAAAGAAAAGAGGCTCACAAGCAAGTTTCTCAGTTACTCCAAATGGGGCCATTCAGCCAGTCCCTGTATCAGAAAGGGGCCTGGGATTTTATTCCGCATGTTCCTAGTACCAAAGAAGGGGAACACGTGGAGACCAATTTTGGATTTATCTCTCCTCAACACTTATCTGGACATTCCCAAGTTCAAGATGTTGACGTTACAACAGCTTTTACCTCTGCTGGGCAAAGATCACTGGATGGTAACTTTAGATCTCAAGGAAGCTTACCTTCATGTGCCTGTCAGGCTAAGTTGCAGGAAGTATCTGCGGTTTCGAGCTTGAGATTCTCATTATCAGTTCTCTGCATTGCCCTTTGGCTTATCTACTGCGCCCAGAGTATTCACAAAGATTCTGGCTCCAGTGATAGCTTACTTCAGGCTACAAGGAATTCAAATCTATCCTTACTTAGACGACTGCCTGATTTTGGCTCAAGAAAAGGAAGACCTTCTACAGCATCTGGAATATGTTATAGCAGTGCTAAGATGCCTAGGGTATTCTGTGAACGAAATAAAGTCCAGTCTAGTACCCTCTCAAGACATGTGCTTTCTGGGTGTGAGACTGAATACAGCAGCCCAGATGGCCTTTTTAAGCCCGGACAAACAAATGAGTCTATCACTTTACTTCCATCAACTATCTCATCAGTCCGTGCTGACTGCAGGGACAGTCCTTCAAGCATTAGGGTTCATGGCATGTTGTATTCTGGTGCTTCCCAATGCCAAACTGCATATGAGGAAGTTACAATGGTATCTCAAAAATGTATGGACACAGCACTGCCAGGATTTGGACACTGTCATTCACATAATACCTTGCCTTCAAAGAGAATTTTTGTGGTGGGCTCAGGAATGTCACCTAAACAAGGGACTCTCTGTGACCCGGCCAGAGGCAAGTCAGATTTTAACGACAGATGCCTCGGACATTGCTTGGGGAGCTCATCTAAACGGACAGTGGATACAAGACAAGTGGCCTGCCAGACTACAGCATCTACATATCAACATGAAGGAGATGTTAGCAGTCCAGTTCGCATTACTGGCTTTCAAGGAGTTACTTCTTCCAGGACAGGTGTTGATTCTAACAGACAACACAACTGTCATGTGGTACATCAACAAGCAAGGGGGAACACATTCTTATCCTTTATGCAGGCAAGCAATGATTTTATGGGAGACTGCGCTAAGCTTGCAACTAACTCTTCAGGCAAGGTTTCTGCCAGGAGCACAGAACTCCTTAGCAGATGTGTTAAGCAGACAAATCATGGATCCCCACGAGTGGAAACTGGATCTTCATGTATTTCAGAAATTGACAGTGTCATGGGGAACTCCAGACATAGATCTGTTCGCTTCTCCACTAAACCACCAGCTGCCAAAGTATTGCACAAAGGGGTTTCATCACACAGCTTGGAAAGTGGATGCTCTGTCTTTCAGTTGGGAAAACCTTCATGTGTATGCCTTTCCACCTCTGCCTCTTCTTCCAAAGGTACTATTAAAGGTCAGACAAGACAGGCCAAGGATGATTTTGATAGCTCCAGATTGGCCTCGGCAACACTGGTACCCACTACTACGGAGTCTGGTAAAGAAGCCTCCATGGCCTTTACCTCTGATTCCTCATCTGTTATCTCAGAAGGACGGTCATCTGCTCAATGTCAAGCTTCACTCTCTTCATCTAACAGCCTGGCATATTCTGTGTTGAAACGCAGCAGGTCTCAACTTCCTCAACAAGTTTTAAATGTGATTATGGAAGCAAGACGACCTAGTACAAGGAAAGTGTACGCAGACAAATGGAAGAGATTTTTATTTTGGAGTACAGCAAAGAATTTGGAGATTTCTGAGCCTAATTTGAGTGTGGCTCTTCAATATCTTACTGAGTTATTGGACAAAGGGTTGTCCTTCTCTTCTATTAAGATTCATGCTGCAGCAATTTCAGCTCACTATGATTGTGACCCGCCTTTGTTTTCGCATCCTTTGTTCAAGCAGTTTCTTAGAGGGGCAAAAAATATAAGACCCCCGAGAGCTCCTACTCCTGCTTGGGATCTCAATTATGTGTTGGAAAAACTTACTCTACAACCTTTTGAGCCTGCAGCTACTGCTGAATTGAAATACTTGTCATGGAAGACTGCTTTTCTGTTGGCTATTACTTCTGCAAGGAGGGTGTCTGAGTTGCAGGCCCTTATGGCAGTAGAGCCCTTTTGGTTTTCCATAAGGATAGGGTATCATTACGTACTAATCCTTCCTTTATGCTTAAGGTGGTTTCTAGTGTGGCTTTAAACCAAACTATTCATTTGCCTACTTTTATGCAGACCCTCAAAATAAAGGGGAAAAGATTTTGCACACTTTAGATGTACACAGGCAACTGCGTTATTATTTAAGCAGGACTAAGGATTTTAGGCAGTCTCAGCAGTTGTTTGTTTCTTTTGCTTTGAATTCACAGGGCAAGCCTGTGTCAAAACAAACTATTTCTAGGTGGATTGGCTTTGCATTGCATTTTGTTATTCCCATCATGGCAAGGAGATTCCAGCTGGGATTAGGCCTCATTCCACTAGGGCTACGGCCACTTCAACAGCATTTCTAAGGGGAGTGGCAACTAAGGATATTTTGGAAGCAGCTACTTGGAGTTCTGTGCATACTTTCTCTAAGCATTATCACCTTCCTATCTACTCTAAGTCTAGGGCTGGTTTTGCCACAGCTATTTTGCAAGGCATGTTGTCAGCTCCTCCTTCTTTATGATTTGCCAGCCTCCCTTACCTCTGCTTTGGGATTCTACCCAATAGTAAGGACTGCAGCAATGGAAACGAAGAACATAGTACAGTTTTGTACCTACCATAAATGTAGATGTTCGAGGATTCCATTGCTGCAGTCCAATTCCTCCCTCCTTCCCCTCTGTGTTTAGGGGTGGTTATGTAGGTGAGTTTACATGCTTCTATTTTTGTATATATTCTTGTATATATTGTACGTGTTTTTGGTGCAGGTATTTTGGGCCTTGTCTTTTTAGGGTCTTCTGACATCTGGGGCAAGAAAAGACTGAGGATATGACGTCGGTCATGCGCATTAGTACCCTGACGTACTGACGTCAGTCTAAGGCGACATGACCGACGTCAGCCTTATACTCTGGTATTCGGGCCGACTGGACGCGGACTATACCCAATAGTAAGGACTGCAGCAATGGAATCCTCGAACATCTACATTTATGGTAGGTACAAAACTGTACTTTTTTGGAGCCGTCTGCTCCCCTTGTTGCTTCTTAGCTGGATAGTTTGGCACCAAGATCCACCTAATGGTCGAGACCCATTCATTCCAAGGTTTCCTTTCTGTCCAAGGACTGGAGGGTGCCAGTGGCACCAGTGGCATCCTCTGCTTTCAAGGCTTTTGAATGGGTGACGAGGGAAAAGGTGCTTTCACCGTGGTCGGCACCATCTGAACCCTGACTGGAATCAGCTGCTGCTTTTCATCTTCCTGTCAGACAGGGACAGTCAGCTCCACAGTCATCCCAGGCAAATTGCTGTACAAGCTCCCAGTCTAATTCTAAACCCTCTGATCACCCCAGCGATGGTTCATAGAAAACAGACGTGCAGATGGAAACAGATTCTTCTGGTGCCTTAATTTACTTTTGCTGCTGTTAGGTGTTTTGGGCACCTCACTGTACCTGCAGCCATTTGGTTTTTGCATCTTCGGAAACAGATTCTTCCCCAGAGTCCATCACTGAAGACACAGAAAGCTCCCTAAGATCCCTCTCTGAGGACATCACTTTCATTGAAATCCTGGAAACGATGAAACAGAGAGGGGGGTGGTTCTCAGATGAGCCTTCTCCAGATAAGTATGTGTTCCTGGAAGCCTTTGGATCCAGCTCAACTTCATCCTGGGTGGTACCCACTCTTCGTCCAATAGTTGATTTGATGGCTCAACAGGCATGGAAGAACCCTGATCTGGTGGAGCCTATCCCCAAGAAACAAAGTTGGATCTGTCTGCTCCTGCAGACAGGAAACATTGGAGCAAAAGTCCTCCAGTGGGCTTGATGGTTGTACAGTGGTCACAAAGAAAGAATTGTCTGATGAGAGTTCCTGTGTCCATCCCCTAGTAGGGAATATAGGACTAGTATGCTTCAGTAACCTTTGCCCTCAGATTGCTGAATTACTTAACTCATGTCACCAGATTTCAGAGAGACTTGACTAAGGAGATAATGCAGATCTCGCTCGGGTGTTCTACCTGCGGGTGTTTAGAAGATAGTGGGCTCCCAGTTTTCCTCCCACCAATCTACCTCCAGTGTGGCCATGTATCTGCTGTCCAGTGCAGCTAATGGTACAGCAAGGGCAGCAGGCACAGAAATACTTGGATGCGCCTCTAAGACTGCGGAAAGCTGTAGGACGTCTTTTATAAATGCCCCCTTTGATGGGTCCACCCTGTTTGGACCGAAGGTAAAAGAAATGCTGATCAGGAGTCAGCAGGATGTTAAGACACACTCCGCAGTAGGCATCTGCTTCATGAAACTCCGGAGATCCTGCTCTAAGATTCAACAGGCTGGGAAGATGATGTGGTTCAGAAAGTCACAGAGTTCTTACCAGAAAACTCCTGGCAGTAGACCCCGTTGTAGCAGAGGAGAAGAATTTAGCAATAATGGATGTCACCCTATAGAGGTAAGGCTGGACCCCATAACTAGGTCTTTCGTGGACCGTTTTCTGAAAAGCCCTTTCAGTGTCTCTGAAGGGTTGCCCAGCTGCTGCACTCTGGAGGCAGTCTGGGAGGTGCTTCTTTCTGTATCAACAATTCTGGTGAGATATAACTACAGATTCTTGGGTATTAAACAATTTCCAGAGGTTATTCTGCACAATTTTCCCTTCCTCCTTTTAAAAGGAAAAAAGTTCCAGATGTTCCACCCAGTCAGTGGGAACTTGCAACAGCAGAAATTTCCAAGCTGCTGGGAAAAGAGTCATGCAACTTGTCCCTGAAGACCAGCTAAATTCTGGAGTCTGCTCAAAGTTCTTAGTATGCAAAAAAAGGGGGACCTCAGACCCATTCTGGACCTGAGTCATTTGAATCAGTATGTCATGCAGACAAAATTTTGGATGGTCACACTTCAGTCCACATTGCCTTTGCTGAGGAAGGACGATTGGATGTGGTCCATATTTCTCAAGGATGCATAGTATCATGTGAAGTTAAAGAAGCATTTGAGGAGATTTCTCGGTTTCTGTCTAGGAGCTAGTCATTATCAGTTCAGAGACCTGACATTTGGTCTCACCAGCCCACCACCTAACCCCACTCTGTGATGTTCACCAAAGTTATGACAGCAGTAGCAGCACATCTCCACCTACTAGGGATTCAAGTTTACTCATACATTGTGGACTGGCTCCTCACAGGTACACCTGGCAATCTCTCTCTCTGCACCACTGGGGCCTTCTGCTCCAAGTGTTGCAGGATCAAAGCATCAGTCAGTCTGACCAAACCCAGCTTACATTGACCCAGCAGATATAATTTTTTGGGTGCCACCTGAACACAAGCTTACAGATTGCCCATCTTCCAATCTCCAGGGTGCTTTCCCTCTGTCTCACTACAACTCATGTTCTTCACCACCCCTGTCCACCCGCAAGGCTATCCTTCACCTATTGGTCCTAGTGGCATCCACAGTTCTTAGTCTCACTCGCCAGGTTTTACAGGAGGGTTCTTCAGCAGAGTTTGGTGGTCCCAAAGGTTTTATCCACTTCACACCAAAATAAAACATACTCAGATTTGCAAGCAGCACATATCTTGTTGGATAATGTCATCCTCTGTGACAGATGAGTACCTATTCCTAACTGCCACTCCTGTGGCAGTAGTGACGATGGAAGCTTCCCTTCTATGGTGACAGGGCATTTCGAAGTAATAACTGTCCAGAGCACTGTGTTTTATATAGAGGTCAGCCTTCACATCAGTGTTCTGGAGATAAGAGCAGTCATCCTTTTACTGCAGGCCTTTCAGAGTGTGATCCAGGTGCTGACCAACAATATGTCAGTAGTTTTGTATATCAACAAACAGGGAGGGACCCATGCCTCCTTCCTATAAAGCAAAGCCATGAAAGTCTGGCAATGGGTGAGGTCTTCACACCACTTTCTAATAGCAACACTTGCCCCAGGATCGTTCAGTTTTCTGATGGACAAGTTGAGCAGGTGTATCTTGATGCCTTACGAGTGGCCCTTCAATACAAAGGTGACCGCCTTGATCTTCAGTCACTGGGGTCAACCATGCTGCAACCTGTTGGCATTCTATCTAAACCACAAGTGCAGAAATTACTTTGCCCTGGTCCCCTCCATAGGGACAGTCACCAAGGGATGCTCTAGTTCACAATTGGCCACCAGGTTTCCTGTATGCCTTTTCCTCATTGTGCAAGGACAAGGTGGCCCTCATTGCTTCTTTCTGGCCTCATTAGACATGGTTTCCATTCATGCAACCTCTTTTAGTGTATCCTCCGTGGATGCTGGATCAGTATCTGGATCTGTTAACATACCTGTCTGGACAAATTCCTCTGGACTGGAAAGCCATGAAGTTAACCCCGCTTGGTTGGTCCAATTCTAACATTAGCTGGAGATACCAGGCTTTCCTCATTAGTTGTTCAGATCCTATCAGTGTCTCAAAAATATACCACAGCAAATGGAAAATGTTTTCCATTTGACCAGCTTCTGAGAGAGTAGATCCCTTTTCAGCTTCAGTTCCCTCCATCCTAGAATTTTTATTAGAAATTTTTCACAAAAACTTCAGTTACTGAAATATCAAAGTTCATTTGGCAGCCATCTCTAACATTTATATAGGCTAGAGCAACTCATCTGTAGCCTCCTTGAGGATTTTTAAAGGTTTCCTGAAGGGAACCTTTCTCCTTCAACCCACTATCAGAGACCCGGTCCCTCCTTGGGACAGTACTGTCATGTTACAGGCATTCACTCTGCCACCGTTTGAGCCAGCAGCATCAGTGAATTTAAAGTTCCTCTATTGGAAAACAATGTATCTGATGTCAGCTTTCATTTTGTCACATATGGGATCCGACTTGGCCTTTGCAATAGCTTGTGGCAAATTAAAAGCTCTTAAGCTCCCTAGCTTACCCATAATGCGTCTCTCCTAATCACCTCAGATCTCGTTTGCACTTTGCGAAGATGTGGTCCTTCCAGGTAGCTCTCAGGTAGTTAAGTAATATTCACACTTTTTGCTAAACTTTTTTCTTGACTAAACTCAAAACTTAAAATCTAAATAACTTGGATATCCTTTTTGGCTAGTTATTTCTTTTTTTTATCCTACTGTGTTGTGATTGCCTTGCCTTCTGTTTTTTTCCTATACTGTGGTACTTGACTATTATTTTTAGTAGTCCCTTATCCTTACCGTATTGTGATTACCTTCTCTTCTGTTTTTTTCATGTAATGCGGTACTCCTTAACTATTATTGTTAATAGTCCCTTATTTCTATTGCTTGATATAGCCTTTCTGTAATAAAAAAAAAGTTTTATTCTTTACTTTGACTTTTGTCTGACAGTAGTGTTATGGCAGATAAATCGGACAAGCTGGCTGGGTTCAAGAAGTGTTCCAAGTGCAGACACAAAATCCCATTGTGTATATTTCCTGGGTCCACTTCACTTACAAGAATGTGACGTATGCAAAGCTTTCAACCACTAGGCCCTTGTTGAACATAGAAATAAGCTTATTCTTAAAGGTATGATGTGAAGTTGTTCAGTCTCGCTGTTCATTCTTCACTGATGGGTTTGGAGCTGATCCTCTGCTCTGACACGGCCGTTTAGCAAAGCTCAAAGATTACCAGTAGTTTGAGACCAAGCCCCTTATCTCATGATGCATTGCTGAAATTACCTCAGAACTTGTTTGCCGCGGTGCTGATCTCTTGGTTTCCAGCATTGCTCGAGACGTTTTGTGGGATTTTCTACATATTTGCAAGTTTTTCTTCATATTTCTCTTGTATATGTTTATATATCTATTGCTTAGATAGAGTTAGACTGTTAAAAGTGTTCCCCTTTCCCTTTTATAACTTGTTACGTTTTGCGTGACTTGTTGCTTCTTGGCCTCGGCCTTAGTAGTTTAGAATAGTTTAGAACAGTTAGGAGAATATATTTATTCTCTATTGTATTATATTTAGAGTGGCCCTTTGGGCGTTTGTTGTCAAAGTTGTTGATAGTCTTATAGTGGTTATTTTTCTAATTGGATATTATGTCTGAAGATAAGGAGAAACATTCGAAATCTGGCTTCAAAAAATGTCCAGACTGCGGACAAAAAAATTTTGGTGACAGATGCACATGTTCAGTGCTTTTATTGTTTGGGTGAGGTGCACCTACAGGAGTCCTGCAGTATCTGCCACTCCTTTTCTACTAGGGGTGCTGGCTGAGAGGAAGAGGAAACTCATAGATCGAGGTATCCTTAAGCACCACTTTGTAGAAGCTTTGTCTGACCAGGATGGGGCCAGCAAATCATCACAATCCTCAAAATCTTCCTTGGAGTCTAAATCAAAAAAAGTGGAGTGTTCTGTGACTTTGGCTCCACAGCCTTCAGAGCCGACAGTCAGTTCTTTTTGGAGCTGGGACTCTGGCTTGGAGACTCCCTCTTCACCACTTCTCCAGTCAGCACCATCGGTGCTTTCTTTCATGTCATCAGTTGGTCTTTCTGATTCAGACATGGATTGACTGGTACAGAAGCTTTTAAACGGCACTAGGCCTAGCTAAATTGTTGTCGGCCCCGACCTGGGCGTCGGAACCAAAGACCACCCTTCCTGACTTGACTACTCCTCCTCCGAGCTGTACCGGGCCTTCGGAGCTGGAGGAGGCCGACGTGATGATTGTAGAACCCTTGGAGCCGATGGCTTTTCCAGTATCATCGGCTCCATCTGCTCGGACGTCCTCGATGCCAACCAGGGACTCTAGGAGCCAACGCTCCCCTGTCTGATCCGGGGAGGATAGTCGCACTGACTTGGTGCCGATTCTTCCTCTCGAGGCTTTGGCTCGGGTGAGCTTGGCTCCTACCTCGGGCTCGGAGCCCAGGGCATCGGTGCGGGAGGGGATTGTGGTCCCTTTGTGTCCGTTGACTCCTCATCGGAGCCATGGTGCTTTCGAAGCCATGAGGTGGGTGTTGTCTCCAAAGACTTCCTCGTCATCAGGTTTGGCTTCTTCTTCCCTTAAAGTGCTTGTGTCTGCTTCTGCTACCATCGGTCATAACAAGGGTAAAGACCCAGAGTCTCAGGTAGCCCCACTGGGCATTCCCTGCTCTTCTGAGACTTCCCCAGAAGTCCCCACTGAGGAAGTACCCAGAAATAGACTGTGCAAGAGGAGGCACTTGGACTCCCCACAGGAGTCCCTGACATCTGACACTGACTTAGAGGAGTCAGAAGGGTCCCCTCGATCCCCCTCTGAGAATATCTCCTTTGCGGAGATACTTGAGATCCTTAGGCAGAGGGGTGATTGGCATTCCAAAAGCCCTACTGAGGACGAGTCTGTTCTACTGAAGGCTTTCAGGTCTCAACCTTCCACCTCCTGGGTGCCTCCACCCTATGATGAGCTTATGCAATTGGTCTCTCGTAGGGCGTGGGAGTCGCCGGAGTCCATGGAGCCTGTCCCTCGGAGGCCTAATAGATTTATTTCTGCCCCTATCGATAAATCCTTTGTGTCCTAAGGAATTCCTGTTGATGCCATGGTGGTGGCAGCAGCCACAAAGAAGTAATTGTTGGAAACTTCTGCGTCTATCCATCCTCCTAACAGAGAGTCCAGGATCATGGATAGATATGGGAAATGCATGTTCAATTCAGCGACTTTCACTCAACTATCTGACCCATTTTACCAGACTGCAAAGAGATCTGCTTAAGGAGCTGGGAGATTCTCTTCAGGGTACTGTAGCTGCAGGCATCTGACAAAGTTTCGGCCCAGCTTGCTACCCTTAATTCCATTGTGAACTCGTCCATGCGCCTCATATATGCGGCTGATGGTTCGAGTAGGGCTTGCAGGTACAGGGATTGCTCTTCGCAGGCATGCCTGGATGCTCCTCTTTTCCTTTGCGGAGCCTTTCAAGTCTTCGTTTGTAAACACCCCATTTGATGGCTTATCCTTGTTTAGGCCAAAGGTAAAGGAAACCTTGACCAGCTGTGAATAGGAGGGAAAGACTGTCTGCCGTCGGAGTCCATTTTTCCACCCCTATTCAGCCTTTTCCCAAAGGCCAAAGGGGAGGGAAGATGTGGTTCCGGAAAGCCCAAGGAGCCTTTCAGGACACACGTGCAGAACCGTCCTCCAGGGGCAGAGGGGGGGGTAATAATGGAAGATGCCGTCCTCGCAGCAGAGGGGGTCTTCAACACCAGGGTGACAGAAATCATTTCTCTGGCCCACCCTATCAGCGCTCCTGAGAGCAGGCCCGGCTGTCCTGCTCTGGAGGCAGTCGGGGGTCGCTTATCTTTGTACCCAGAAGCCTGCTTAGATATCACAAATGACAGATGGGTACAAAGCATCATTTCCAGAGGGCATTTCATACCGTTCTCCACTCCACCCATTCCCATCAAGAGAATCTCTGACGTTCCACCCAGTTACAGGGAACAAGCAGCCATAGAGGTCCGCAAGTTGCTAGAAAAAGAGTCCAGTAACCAGTCCCAGCAGACCAAACAGGATTCGGAACTTACTCAAGATTCTTTTTGGTTCCAGAGAAAACAGGGGACTGGAAACCCATTCTGAACCTCAGCAGACTGAACCAATTTGTAATAAAAGAGAAGTTTTGGATGGTCACGCTTCAGTCCATACTCCCCTTTTTAGGGAAGGACAATTGGATGTGCTCAATCTATCTCAAGGATGCGTACTACCACATAAAAATGGCCAGACCATCCAGAGATCATCTGCATTTCCGGCTGGGAGCCAGTCACTACCAGTTTAGAGCCCTGCCCATTGGTCTCACTATAGCCCCCAGAGTGTTTACCAAATGTATGGCAGTGGTCACGGCTCACTTGAGGCATCTAGGATTCCAGGTGTTTCCATACTTAGACAATTGGCTCCTTACCTCCACCACCAGGCATCAACTGATTCAGACAACAGAATCCACTCTGACACTCTGCAACCACTTAGACATTACGGTCAACTTAGAAAAGTCTGCCTTGTCGCCATCGTAGCATATCGTCTTTATAGAGGCAGAGTTAGACACTTCAACCACCACTCTACGTCTTCCAGTTGAAAGGGTATCAATTCTTCGCCAACACATCACATCACTTTTTTCAAAGAACAGAGGTCCAGCCGCAGAGGTCTTGAAAGTACTAGGTTTGATGGCAGCAGCAATTTTAGCCATTCCATTGGCGAGGATGCATATGCGGATTCTTCAGTGGCTCCTGTTCACTCAGTGGTCTTACCAGGAGTTGCCAATGAACCATATGATTCTGATTACAAACTCTTGCAAGAGTGATCTTCAGTGGTGGTTGACATCTCTGCATGTTACAGTAGGATGCCCCTTTGTACTTCCCCCTCCAGTAGCCACTGTGACCATGGATGCCTCCCTGATTTGGGGGGGGGGGGCATTTTCAGGGAAAGACTGCCCAAGGCACATGGACAGATCAAGAGTCACATTTGCATATCAATGTCCTAGAGATGAGAGCGGTGCTTCTGGTGTTGCAGCACTTTCAGGACTCTCTCCCTCTAGGGACAATTGCCATACAGACAACATGTCAGTGGTCTGGTATTTGAACAAACAGGGTGGGACCAAGTCTTACCCCCTTTGCCGAGAAGCCCAAAGAGCTTGGCAGTGGGCTGTGTCATCCCAGCGCTTTCTGTTGGCAATGCACATCCCGGGGAGATCTAGAGTGATAGCGGACAAGCTGAGCAGGGAAATATTGTTGCCACATGAGTGGTCCCTCAAACAGGAGATTGCAGACAGGATTTGCCACAAATGGGGCCAACCTTGCTGCGATCTTTTTGCCAGCCACAGCAACACCAAATGCAGAAGCTACTTTGCCCTGATCCCCCCTCCGGGAGAACCCCCGAGGGATGCACTGGTACACGATTGGCCCCCAGGTCTCCTCTATGCATTTCCCCCAATTCCGCTGATACCCAGATATTTACAGAAAGCAAAGTCGCTGGGAAGGACTCTGATTTTTTATAGCCCCTCATTGGCCTCGGCAGATTTGTTTTCCATTTCTTTACCATCATCTCTTGGAGGATCCATGGACCCTGGACCCAGTTCCAGACTTTCTGACACACCTGTCAGGGGACCTCCATCCTTCCTTGCAGTCACTGAATCTAACTGCTTGGCTGCTCCAGTTCCCCATATAGCTATGCTTCATAATCTTTCAGATGACACAAGTCAAATTTTGTTGGCTTCCCACAAACCTTCCACCAGAAAATTGTATTGGAGTAAGTGGAAAAGATTTTCCATTTAGGCTTCTAACAAAAACCTTGATCCTTACCAAGCTTCATTGTCATCCATTCTAGAATTCTTGACCGAGATTTTTCATGAAGGAGCTGCAGCTGCTACCGTTAGGGTCCAGTTAGCAGCTATATCTAATTTCCATCTAGGTATTGATGGACTGAATATTATGCAACACCAGTTATCCATGGCCTTCCTCAAAGGTACCTTTCACACGAGACCTCCAGTGAAGACTCCTTATTCTCCCTGGAGCTTGAATTGCATGCTTTCCCATATTGTTCTTTCTCCCTTCGAACCAGCATCATTTTGTGAGCTCAAGTTTCAAGTCATGGAAAACTATTTTTCTAGTGGCCATTACTTCTGCTTGCAGAGTGTCAGAGCTTCAGGCATTGTCTATCAAGCCCCCCTTTATGATTTTTCATCCTGACAGAGTATCCCTTAGGACTAACCTTTCTTTTCTGCCTAAAGTATGTTCTGAGACAAACATAAATCAATCCACACCAGCAAATGAATACACAAGTTGGAATACGAAAAACAAGCAACAGGATCCAGACTCCACTCTATAGGTTGATGGAAGAAGTACTTTTAATACGGAGCAAATTGCACTCTCCACGTGTGGCAGAAGTCACAACAAAACAAACAATGGCATTAAGCACTTTTCGTCCGGATATTATCCAGACTTCTTCAGATACTAAACTCCAAATTACAAACAGTTTAAAAAGCCCACGTCAAATGACTTGGCCAAGTAGGTGATACTAAATTCATTAAAAACATTGTTTAAAAGCCGATGGTCATTTCATTATAAGAGTCATTTCAAATATTAATTAATTAAATAAATAAACAAACACATAACTACTCTGCAGGCCGAAAAAAGTTAATTCTAAAGGGCTTAAGTTATACCTATAAAGACATTTAAAGCCTTAAATTCGATCATACTTTCCTATGTAAAAGTCCTAATATTACGTTTAGGAACAACGTTAAAGTAAATAATGGGTGTATAAAGCCCCGTTCTATCCCCATGTAAAAGTTTTCTAAAAGTGCAACACATCTAGCAGTACTAATATCTATTTTTACTCTAATGAATAATCATTTGATAGACATAACTTTAAACACACGCACCAATACTAAATTCATTTCTATATGTATATGTATTCTTGTGAGTGAATGAGTGTTTTTTGTATATGTATTATGTTATCCTATTCTACAAATGTTTGCCCTAAGGGAAGGCATATGCCACATTTTGACTCTTCACACTCCTTACCTAGGTAGTTAATAAAAATATGTATATATGAACCATAAGTATAAGGGGTGTAATAAGTATGTACAAGCATAAGACATATAGTTTTTGATGCTAGTATAAACAAGAATAAAAATAAATAAATGCACAACAATGGGAATGGTTATATCATAGTATGACCTAATTCGCCTTAGTAAGCTTTTTAATTTCAAGATACATGCTACTGAATAAGTTTCATTTAGGCCTGGGTGGCTACAAGCATCAAGTCTAAGCTGCCAGCTGAAGTCACTTTTTCCAAGGAGTAGTTTAACCATATTATCCCCTGATAACCTTCTACTATCTTGTGGGGCTATTTGTGTTATAACCTTGAACCTAAAATAATGGTCTGGGTTCGTCTCACAGTGCCTTGCCAAAGCGTTGTACATTTTGTGCTGTTGATGGCATGAGTATGTTCGTAAATCCTTTCACGCAGTCTGTGATCGGTCTTACCAACGTAGAATGCTGGACAACCCTGGCACAGTGCCAAATATACTACTGACCTAGAGTTACAGTTAAACTTGTCTCTAGTACGTTAAGTGTTGTTCCTAATCCAGAACCTGTTACCCACCTCAATATGCCTACAATAACGGCACGCATCACATCTATACATGCCTGCGTTACCCTTAATTGGTTTCCATGGCGTTTCTAATAAACTTTTCATGTTCATACCCCTCCTATAGGTAATAGTTGAATGTTTTTAATGAATTTAGTACCACCTACTTGGCCACGTCACTTGACGTGGGCTTTTTGACTGTTTGTAATTTGGAGTTTAGTATCTGAAGAAGTCTGGATAATGTCCGGATGAAATGCGCTTAACCCCATTGTTTGTTTTGTTGTGACTTCTGCCGCACGTAGAGGGTGCAATTTACTCCATATTAAAAGTACTTCTTTCATCAACCTACAGAGTGTAGTCTGGTTCCTGTTGCTTGTTTTTTTGTATTACAAACATAAGTCAAGTTATTGAGTTGCCCGTTTTTTTTCCCCCAACCATACCAACAATTTAGAATACATGCTGCATAAACTTGATGTTCACAGACAGCTTAGATATTATCTGGGCAGAACAAAAGACTTCAGAAAGTCAGACCAACTTTTTGTTTCATTCTCTGAAGCCAGAAAAGTTTGACCAGTGGCTAAAACAACCCTTTCTAAGTGGCTTTCAGATTGTATCACCTACACCTATTCATCTGCTAATAGGTCTTTGTTGCAAAGTGAAGGCGCATTCAACCAGAGCAGTCTCTACCTCTTCTGCCTTTCAAGCCAAGTTACCTCTTGACAATATCTGTGCTGCAGCCACTTGGTCTAAGCCTCACACTTTTATCACTCATTACAAAGTGGACAAGTCCTCCAGGGACAGGGCTTCCTTTGGTTCTACGGTCCTGAAAAATGTACTCCCGTGAGCCACCCAGGATTTAGGGTGCTAGGGACGCTGCCCATCAGTGAAGAATGAATGGTGAGATTGAACAACTTTACATAAAGAAGTTATGTACTCACGATAACATTCCACGTGAGTTGTTCCATCTCGCCTTCATTCTCACATCCCTCCCTCCTTCCCCCACCTGGCTGACGGTTAACCTGGAGACTGACTTCATCTTGGTTATTCAATGTTTCTTCCTGTCTGGGGAGATTAGTCCTCTTACTAGGATATGGTACACGCAGCAAACAAGATCCGAGGTAATTCCAGCAATGCATCATGGGATAAGGGGCTTGGTCTTGAGCTACTGGTAATCTTTGAGCTTTGCTAAATGGCCGTGTTGGAGCAGAGGATCGGCTCCGAACCCATCAGTGAAGAATGAAGGCGAGATGGAACAATTCACATGGAACGTTATGGTGAGTACATAACTTCTTTTTTGCTTTCCTCTTTTGGGGAGGCCATTTCTGGGTCTGACAAAAAACATAAAAAAAAAGATTCATCTAAATCTGGACAGAGAAGCCCAGCTTTCCTCCCTGTCCTCCAGAAGCTCGGACAGGGAAAGGAAAATGCCTTCTGCTTTGAAGTTTCCAATAGAGCAGTCTCAAAAAGTGGCTAAACTGTTGGATCCTAAGCCTCTTTCGGATCCAGCAACTTCCAGGACTCCCCTATCAGATGTGACAGCTTCAGATCAGAGTCTCTTGGCACCCAAGGATACATCAGATCAGTTGTTGTTGTTGGGTCCTATGGGAAGCACTTTTAAGCCCATTAAGACCTTGCCTAGGACTCTGTATTCTCTTTCCTTCGACCCACTGCCTTCCAGAATTCCTTCTCCCTTCCTGGAGATATCGAAGTCACCAACAGCGGCATCAACTCTCTCAAGTGGGAGCCTCACAGAAGATGAAGTGGTGAAGGATGGTCAAGAAGATGATCTGGGCACAGGATTTTGCAAGGGCCCCTTTGGGCTCCTACCAAGGGTCAGGAGTTTCGAATCTCATCATCCCCTCTTCATATTCCTCCTCCGACTTCTCCTGAAGTTTCAGAGTCTTTGAATCCGATCCGTCCGGGTACTGTCTATGTCTGAGCCAAGGACCTTTCCTTCCTCAATTCAGACCTCTGCTCTGAATTCCTCAGCACGGTTGGAGCCGGGGAGCTCTTGGAGTTGTGCTGGCCCAGTCTGGTCAGAGATAATGGGTTAGACTCCAAAGTTTTTGGAGCTGTCCCTCTGTCTTGGAGCCTCTGCTTGGATCAGCCCGGCCCTGGTTTCGGCCTCAGGAGCACTGTCATTTGGGTACGAGGGTATTGGGATCTGAAGGCACAACCTGTCAGATCAGGGATCCCTCTGTTCTCAGGGACAGTCAGCTTTTGAGGCTTTGGAGAAGGCCATGTCTGCCGCAGCAGCACAGAGAGTATCTGGCCCATTGGATCCGCAGTTTTCCGCGTTGCAGACCTTGCATCCAGTGTCTTGACCACACACCACACAGGGGAGAGCAGGTCCAGAAACCCCAGGGTACTGAAAAGGATTCCTCCTCCTCTTCTGATACCTCCCCGGAACATCCCAAGGAGGAGGTTCCTTGGAAGAGGAAGCACTTAGACTCCACAGAAGAGTCCTTTACTGAAGACACTGACCTTGATGAAAGTGAGGGATCCCACTACTCCAGATGATGTTTCCTTCAGGGCCATCCTAAAGATCTTGAAACAGAGAGGTGACTGGAAGTCCAGCAATCTCTAATCAGAGGAGTCTGTGTACCTGGCAACTTTTGGATCCCATCCATCTACCTCCTGGATGACCCTGCCTGCCGATGAGCTCATAGAGTTGATCTCTTGATGGGCGTGGGAGGCTTCAGATTCCATTGAAGCTACCTCCTCAGAGACCAGATAAAATAATAAAGGCACCCGAGGATAAAAAATTTTGGTCAAAAGGTGGTAGAGACCATGGGTGGCAGCCACGAAAAAGAACTTGTGGAAGAAAGTTATACTATTCATCCTCCGAATAAGGGTTCTAGGATGATGGATAGATGTGGGAAGTGCATTTTCTCTTGAACAGCCTTTGCTTTGAGGTCCCTTAAGTATCTTTTCTATTTTACCAGATTGCAGAGGGATCTGATCAAGCAGCTGTTGGATGCCCTCTTAGGAGCTGTGTCTGAAGAGGTACAGGATTCGATCACCTCACCTGACCATCCTACATGCTGTTACAAACTCTTCCATGATGCTCATTTCGCATGCAGCTGAAGGGGCGAGTAGAGCTGCAGGTTCAGGCATCTCTGTAAGGGGGCAAGTCTGGATGCATTTGTGCAACTTTGCTAAGCCCATAAGTCTTCAATGTTAAGTTGTCTATCTCACCTTCATTCTTGCTGGATGGGTTCGGAGCCGACCTCGGCTCCGACTCGGCCACTCTAAAAGCTCGAGAGTTGGTTCCACCGGCTCGAGGCTCCCCTTATATCCCACAATGCTAGGCGAGAGTTACCTCAGATCTCGTTTGCCGCTACAGCTTCGAGGTTGGTTGCTTCTACCGGTTCCTGGTGAGTGTTAGCTTTTTCTTCTAAAAGTTACTCTTTTTTCCCCTTTTTAACTTAAATTCTTTCTAAAACTAGTGTAGATCATAGGACTTTATCCCCGACCCTATTTTTCCGTTTCTTTATTAAAAGAACCGTTGGTTCTTCCTTTGGGCCTTTGGCCTTCCCTTCCCTAGGGAGTGTTTGTGTAGTTTACTTAAGTTTTTGTACTTAAATTTTTAGTATTTCTACTAAAATTATTATTATTATTTTTTCCGGACAGGGTATAACTTGTGTGTTTGGGTGTGTGTTTGTGTACACCTGTCAGTTAGGAAAATGTCAAAAGAAGCAAAGGTCTCCGGATTCAAGAAGTGTGATGCGTGCTGTCAGAAAATGTCTCTGACAGACGCTCACACTTCTTGTGTCTATTGTCTGGGGCCTTTGCACCTGCAGGACTCCTGTGCTGTGTGCCATGGCTTCAGCCCCAGGGTCCTGCAGGAAAGAAAAAACAAGCTGATTCTCAGAGGCTTGTTAAAACCAGAGGATTCCCTGTCAGTTTCAACAGGGAAGCCCTCTAAGGCATCGAGGTCTTCGGCTCCGGCTTCTGAGCCGAGACCTCAGGTTGTTCAACCTTTGCCTTTATCGGCTCCGGCTGGAGCCGATAAGTCTCAGTCCACAGTTTCTGTGGCTTCCTCGGCCGGAGCCGAGGTTATCGAGGTACCCGTGTCGGCTCCGACAAGACATTCGGAGCCGACAACTAGAAAGAGGTCTAGGTCACCTTCTCTTGGCTCCGTTCATTCGGCTCCAGGATCTCCCCTGCTGTCTGAACGGAGCCAAAGGTCTCATTCCTCTAGGTCATCGAGGCTGTCCGATCATGACCTTCAGAGAGTGGTGAGTCGACTACTTAAGTCCGAGGCACTAGCCCAGATGCTTCAGAGCCCGACTCATCAGTCGGTGCCTGCCCCGTCCATCAACTCTTTCCTCCTTCGACTCTTTTGAGTTCGAGCCGGGCGGTCGGAACCGAGACTGTGATTACCGGAGCCGAGACAATTGTCTTCGGCTCCGTCGTCGGCTCCGCTTTCTTCTTTGGAGGAATCTCGGCGGACTTCCCTCGTCGGCTCCGAGGGGTGAGTGGCATCGGACCCTTGTCCGACCCCCCTCTCCCTCTCGGTGCTTCGGCGCTGGTGAGTTCGGCTCCGACATCGACCTCGGAGCCATCACTGTCGGTGCCGAGGGGGGTTCTTAGCTCCTCGGAGCGGGGACCTCTGGCTCTGCCTGACAGGGGTGCATTCGAGGTCATGCGGAGTGTGTTAGAGCCTGGCTCTACTCCACAGTCGGCTCCGTCAGCCCCTCCCTCTATGCTGCCTCAGGGTAAATCGACTCACTCCCTCATCCCGGACCACAGAGAGCCAGCTCCTCAGGAGCCCCCTGTGGGGATTTCATCCTCTTCCGAGGCCTCTCCTGATTTGGCAGAAGAGCCCCCTCGGAAGAGGAAGCACATTGACTCACCTGAGTCTATCACGTCGGACACAGATCTGGATGATTCTGAGGGTTCCCCCCGTTCCCCTTCTGAAGATGTCTCATTTGCAGACATTCTGGAGATCCTGAAACAGAGGGGAAATTGGCCAGCCCTCAACCCTTCGGAGGACGAATCTGTGTATCTTGAGGCGTTTGGCTCTCGTCCTTCCACCTCCTGGGTGTCCCCCCCCTTCGACCCCCTCATGCAGGTGGTTGCTAAGAAGGCATGGACGGCTCCTGATTCAGTGGACCCCACTCCCAGGAGACCCTCCAAATTCATCACAGCTCCATCAGACAAGCAATTTTTATCAAAAGGAGTTTCTGTGGATGCTATGGTGGTAGCTGCTGCCACAAAGAAGGAACTGGCTGATCCTTCAGTGCCTGTCCATCCACCTAACAAGGAATCTAGGTCTATGGATAGGTACGGGAAGCGGATGTTCTCCTCAGCGACATTTACCATGCGTTCGCTGAATTACCTGTGTCATTTCACTCGTCTTCAAAGGGACTTGATCAAAGAAGCGAGTGAAATGTTAAAGGATCCTACGGCTGCGGGTTTCCAAGATAAAATGAACACGCAGCTGGCTACCCTTAATTCCATATCTAACTCCTCCATGCGCCTCCTCTCTTATGCGGCCGATGGAGCGAGCAGAGCCGCAGGAACAGGTGTAGCCTTACGTAGGCACGCCTGGATGCGGCTATGCAATTTTGCGGACCCTTTCAAGACGTCTTTCACGAACTCCCCTTTTGATGGATCATCTCTCTTTGGTCCTCAAGTGAAAGAAACCCTGACTAGGTGCGAGACTGATGGCAAGACCCTTTCTGCCGCCGGAGTCCGTTTTCGACTCCTTCTAGGCCTTACCCCAAAGGCCAGAAGGGTGGGAAGATGTGGTTCCGTAAACAATCTCAAGGGACTTCGCCTGACGACAGAGTCGTTTTCCTACCAAAGGCAGAGGTGGGAATAACAATGGTAGACGTCGCCCTAGGGGCAGGGGGGGTCCGCAGAACCAGGGCAATCGGGAAGCCTTTCCTGACAAGCCCTTTCAGCATCCCTGAGGTGTTTCCCGACTGCCCATCTTCGGAGGCAGTCGGGGGAAGATTGTCACTGTACCCAGAAGCCTGGCTATCCCTGACTCAAGACAAATGGGTACAGTCCATCATTTCCGAAGGCTATTCTATCCCTTTTCTTCGCTTTCCAAATCAGTCAAAAAAATCCCTTCCAGATGTTCCACCCACTCAAAGGGATTTAGCAGCTTTGGAAATTTCAAAACTGCTTGCAAAAAGAGCAATTCAGTCAGTGCCAGCAGACCAACAAGGATCCGGAATCTACTCAAGGTTCTTTTTAGTTCCAAAGAAAACAGGGGACTGGAGACCGATTTTGGATCTCAGTGTCTTGAACAAATCAGTCAAGAAAACAAGATTTCGGATGGTCACGCTGCAATCCATTCTTCCCCTTTTGGGCAAAGGAAACTGGATGTGCTCTATAGACCTTCGGGATGCGTACTATCACATAAAAATGAACAGACGCTCCAGAAGATTCCTCCGCTTCAGGCTGGAAACCAGTCATTTTCAGTTCAGGGCCCTGCCCTTTGGTCTCACCACTGCCCCGGTGTTTACCAAATGCATGGCAGTGGTAGCTTCTCACCTGAGACGACAAGGATTCCAGGTGTTTCCATATTTGGACGACTGGCTTCTCACAGCTCCCACCAAGCATCTCCTTCTGATGGCCAGAGATTATACTTTTCGCGTTTGTCAAAAACTGGGTATTTCAATAAATTGCGAAAAGTCTGTTTTGTCGCCTTGTCGAACTATTACCTACATAGGCGCAAATTTAGATACTATAAACATGTCTGCAAGGCTAACGAACCAAAGGATATCAGACATTCACAAATTGGTGTCACTTCTTCTCAACAACAACAGAGCCAAAGCCAGGTTAGTTCTAAAGGTGTTGGGAATCATGGCAGCGGCCATACCTCTCCTTCCATTGGCCAGATACCACATGCGGATCCTTCAGTGGATGCTTTTACCCAATGGTCATACCAGGAACTTCCAATGTCTCACACCATTATGATCACGCAAGCGTGCAAAAGCATCTCATGTGGTGGATGTCTTCCTCCCAGCTCCTGTCGGGAAGATCATTTGTTCCACCTCCTCCGGTTGCTACTCTGACAACGGATGCCTCCCTGATCGGGTGGGGGGGGGGGCATTATCAGGGCAGGACAGTCCAGGGCACATGGCAACCAAACGAATGCCACTTGCACATAAATGTTCTGGAGATGAGAGCAGTGCTTTTAGCGTTGCAAGCCCTTCAAGACTCTCTTCCCTTAGGAACGATTGCAATCCAGACAGACAATATGTCTGTAGTGTGGTACATCAACAAACAAGGCGGAACCAGGTCATACCCCCTGTGTCGAGAAGCACTCAGACTGTGGCAATGGGCGATTTCTTCTCAGCGTTTTCTGATAGCAACGCACATCCCCGGGAAGTCCAATCACATTGCGGACAAGTTGAGCAGAGCTATACTCATGCCTCACGAGTGGTCCCTGAAAGACTCTATAGTGAGAGAAATCTTTCTCACGTGGGGTCAGCCTTGCTGCGATCTTTTTGCTACTCCCCAAAACAGCAAGTGCAGAGAGTATTTCACTCTATTCCCTTTACCAGGCCAACCCAGCAGGGACGCTCTAGTCCAAGTTTGGCCCCGGGGACTTCTGTATGCATTTCCTCCTTTCCCACTGATCTCTCAAGTAATACAGAAAGCTATCGCTCAGAAGGCTTCATTGATCCTCATTGCTCCTTACTGGCCTCGACAAGTGTGGTTCCCCTTTCTACATCGATTTCTTGTGGAGCGACCGTGGAATCTGGACCTAGTTCCAGATCTTTTGATCCACCAGTCGGGTCAGTTTCATCGCTCCCTCCCCTCTCTGAACCTCACTGCTTGGTTCCTCCAGTTCCAACCGTAGCCAGGCTTCCTCAATTATCTCACTCTGTTAGAGATATATTGATAGCTTCCCATAAATCTTCCACTCGAAAGATTTATTTGAGTAAGTGGAAACGCTTCTCATATTGGGCACAAGGAAAGGACATAGATCCTTTCACGGCTTCCATCCAACTAGTCCTTGATTTTCTAGCTGAACTCTTCCATGCAGGTTCATCTCCATCTACTCTTAAGGTTCAATTGGCAGCTATTTCTAATTTCCATGTGGGCATTTCTGAATCTGCCCTAATGTCCCACAAACTCTGCAAAGCCTTTTTGAAAGGAGTTTTTCTTCTCAGACCTCCTATAAGAAATCCTCCTTCTCCTTGGGACCTAAATTTAGTTCTTGCTTCTTTGATTCTTTCCCCTTTCGAACCTGCAGCTTCATGTTCCTTGAAATTATTATCATGGAAAACTCTTTTTCTGGTGGCTATCACATCAGCTAGAAGAATTTCAGAACTTCAAGCACTCAGTTGCCGTTCTCCTTATCTTGTGTTCCATAAGGACAGAGTCTCCTTACGAACTAACCCGTCCTTTTTTGCCTAAGGTGGTTTCAACATCAAATATAAATCAAACCATTGACCTTCCTGTCTTTTTCCCAGAGTATTCAAATAGGTCTGAACAAAAATTACACTGCCTGGATGTTCATCGTCAATTAAGGTACTACTTGGATAGGACGAAACAATTCAGAAAATCTGATCAACTGTTTGTCTCCTATGCAGAAAACAAAAAGGGACTTTCAGTTTCAAAGGTATCATTATCCAGATGGCTTACATCTTTGATTTCCTGGTATATGAAATTAGACAACAGAAATTGCCTAATAAACCTAAAGCCCATTCCACCAGAGCTTTGGCTACTTCTTTAGCCTTCCAAGACAGACTGCCTATTGACACCATTTGTGCAGCGGCTACTTGGGCTACTCCTCACACTTTTATTTCTCATTATAAGTTGGATTTAGCTTCTAGGCATAGAGCTAATTTTGGTTCCACTGTTCTCAGGAGTCTGTTCCGTTAGGCCACCCGGGACAGGGTGCTAGGGACGCGGCCCCATCCAGCAAGAATGAAGGCGAGATAGACAACTTAACATATAGAAGTTATGTTCTTACCATAACGTTCCATGTTAGTTGTCTTCTTCTCGCCTTCTTCTTGCGTCCCACCCTCCTTCCCCCTGGCCTGGACAGACCTAGAGGAGTTGTGATCGTGACCTCTCTTTCTACCACCTCTTTCTTAGTCATATGCTATTATGCATATTTCTTAGTTCAGGATATAGGTCACCCTTTTTCTTCCTGTTGTTAGAGGTGGATTCTGTTTTTACAGTTATACTGTTACTGTTATAAGCTGGGGTTAGCTTACAAACAAGATCTGAGGTAACTCTCGCCTAGCATTGTGGGATATAAGGGGAGCCTCGAGCCGGTGGAACCAACTCTCGAGCTTTTAGAGTGGCCGAGTCGGAGCCGAGGTCGGCTCCGAACCCATCCAGCAAGAAGAAGGCGAGAAGAAGACAACTAACATGGAACGTTATGGTAAGAACATAACTTCTATTTCATCAACGCTCCGTTTGATGAGCCTTCCCTATTTGGCCCAAAAGTCAGAGATGCACTGCCAAGGTGCAAGGAGGACAGGAAGATGCTTTCTGCTGTGGGCATTCATTTTTCCACTCCTCAGAGACCATACTCAAAAAAATTATAGAATCAGTGGAAAGATGTGGTTCAGAAAATCACAAAGGCCTTTTCCTCATGCACGTGAAGAAAGTTCCCTCAGGTGCAGAGGGAGGTGCAGTGGTGGAAGATACCACTCCCACGGCACAGGAACTCAGCATCATCAAGGGTCCAGAGATGCATTCTTTGGAAAATTCTTCCAGTGCTTCTGAAAGGAGTCCTGATTGCTCTTCTGTGGAGGCAGTTGTGGGGTCAAATATCCCTGCATCTGAAAGCCTGGATTAACATAAACAGGTAGATGCAGAAGATCATATCCAGCGGATACTGGAATACCCTTTTCCCATTCACCACCCAAAGCAAAAAACTCCCCGATGTTGCCCCCAGTCAAAGGGAGAGCAGGCAGCCATCCAGATAAAAACGCTGCTAGACAAGAGAGTCAACCAAGAAGTCCCCCCCACAGACCAGACAGGCTCCGGTACTTAAGTTTTTTTTTGGTACCAAAAAAAGACAGGGGACTGGAGACCAATTTTGGCTCTCAGCAGATTGAACAAATCAGTTCAGAGTAGCAAGTTCTGGATGGTTTTGGTTCAGTGCATTCTTCCAATCGCCCTTTTCCAAGCATGAATGTGCTCAATAGACCTTCAGGATGCGTACTACCACATAAAGATGGACAGGTGATCCAGAAGTCATTTATGCTTCCAGCTGAGAGACAGTCACTATCAGGTAACTACAGCCCCCAGAATGTTCACCAAATATATGGCAGAAGTGGCAGCTTACTTCAGAGAGCAAGGATACCGGGTGTTTCCATATTTAGATGACTGGCTCATAACCTCCCCGACCAAACATCTACTTCTAGAAGCAAACGACATGGTTCTTCGAATGTGTTCTTTGTTAGGAATTACGGTAAATTACGAAAAGACACACCTAGACCCCTCTCAAGAATTGGACTTCATATGAGCAAATATGAACACAGTTGAGATGGTAAAATGTATCCTGTCATCAAGAGTGATAACCATAAGAGATCAAGTCAGAAAGTTCCTACACAATTCAGGTATCTGCTCAAACAGTAATTCAAGCCTTAGATTCGGTGGCGGCATGAGAACCTTACAGTGGCTGCTCCCAGTACAGTGGTCTATCCTCCGCCAACCCATTTCAACCCCGATAAGAGTCATGAACACTTGCAAGAAAGATCTTTCATGGTGGATTCAATCAGTTCAACTTATACAAGGTCGCCCTTTTGTTCTCCCTCTCCTCAAGACCACAGTGACCATTAATGCTTCCCAGATAGGATGGGGGAGCATTATGTAGGAAAAATGCAGTGAGTGGTGCAGCAGTTAACATCACCTCACAGCAAGAGGTTGTCAGGTTTGATTCTCTGCTGGGATGCCTTCTATGTGGAGTCTGCATGTCCTCTCTGCATTTGTGTGGGTTTCTTCCATGTGCTCCGGTTTACTCCCATGTTACTCCAATGGTCTTTGCTGAAAATTGGCTTGTTCCAAGTCTGTGTTTCCTGGTAAACAAATGTTAAATAAATAAAAACAGTCCAAGACACATGGTCTGCACAAGTGGCCAAGTCGCACATAAATGTCAAGAGATGAGAGTGGTACTACTAGCATTGCAAGCCTTTCAGAATGCTCTTCCTCTGGTGACAGTTTCAATTCAATTGGATAACATGTTGGTAGTCTGGTACATCAACAAACAAGGGGAAACCAGATCTTACCCCTTATGTCGAGAGGCGCTCAGTGTGCCAGTGAGTGATCTCATCCAGCCATTTTCTGGTAGCAACGCACATTCCAGAAAAGTCGAACATGCTAGACAAGTTGAGCAGATACATTATTATGCCTCACAAGTGGTCCCTCACTCAGAAAATGGAAGACATATTCCGCAAGTGGGGCCAGCCTTGTTACAACCTTTTTGCGTCCGCTCTGAACAACAAATGCAGGAACTACTTTGCCCTGATCCCCCCCCCCCCTCAGAGGGGGTCTCCAAGTGATTCACTCTCTTTTGGCTTCCCAGTCTGTTGTATGCCTTTTCCCCAACTCCATTAATCCCAAAATTTCTTCAGAAAGCATGCAGGTTGAAGAGAAAAGTAATCCTCATTGCCCTGTATTGGCCTCAACAAATCTGGTTTCTCTTTCTTTGGCCTCACCTACTGAAGAAACCTGGGACTCTGGATCCATTTCCAGGCCTTCTGTCAAACTTGACAGGAATGCCTCATTTGAACATTCAGTCTCAAGCTGACAGCTTGGTATCTCCAGTTCTGTCGATAGCCAGACAGACCTATGCTGTCTTCATCATTGCGTCAAATTCTTCTATCCTCCCATAAGCCGTCTACGCGAAAGTTGTGTAACAATAAATGGAGGAGATTTGTACATCAGACTCATAATGATGTAGATCCCTTTTCTGCTCCTATCCACACTGTTCTAGAGTTTTTAGTACAACTGTTTAAGGAGGGTGCAGCTTACTCTTTACAATAAAAGTGCAGCTAGCTGCAACTTCTAATTTTCACATTGGATTTGACGATTCCTCCCTCACTTCAGATAAGCTATTCAAAGCCTTCTTGAGAGGAACTCTGTTACTCAAGCCCCCTTATAAAGATCCTTTAGCACCTTGGGACTTAAATTTGGTGTTACAAAAAATTATACAGCCTCCTTTCGAACTAGCTTCTACCTGACAACTTAAATTTCTCTTTTGGAAGACCATATTCTTGGGAGCCTTCACATCTGCAAGAAGAATATCTGAGATTCAGGATTTATCATCCCTTCCGCTATACTTGATTTTTCATAAAGACATGGCTACTTTATGTACTAACCCATCATTTTTGCCAAAGATAGTTTCAGAGAGTACAATCAACCACACTATTAATCTACCAGTTTTCTTCCTAAACTTCACCAATAAAGGTGAATATTTGTTGCATTTGTTAGATGTTCATAGACTATTAGTTTTTACCGTCGTAGAACAAAGGACATAAGAAAAGAGAGTCAGTTATTTGTCTCTCTTCAGAGACTAGATTGGGCCTTCCATTGACCAAGATTGCTCTAGCCAAATGGATTACAGACTGCATATCTTTTATTTTGGCAAGGTTTAGAGCTACAGAAAACAGCTCAAGCTCATTCCATTAGAGCCATGGTCACCTCCTCAGTCTTTCAGGCCAGAGCATCCATGGATGATAAAACAGAATCAAATATAAACCGTGGCTAAAAGGCAGTTCAGTACAACAAACAAAATATCAGAAGAAAAGCAGAAGAACTGACTAACAAAGCTGTCCAGCATACAATAGTTTATTGATAAGTACTTTCAGGCTGGGTGCCCTTCATCAGATCGTAGAACAAACTAAAAAGCACAGACTCAAATACTCTCTGAAGTTACAAAGTGACCTGAGTGAGGGTTATTTCACTAGCATATAATTACAGTGATTTCCTTTGGATATAATTTTTCACTGGGCAAACTCTTATCAGAAGCACTAGGCTGGAGTTGGGGAATTATAGGATGGTAAGGGGTCTGTGCCCTGAATCTAAAGAGCTTCAGATTCAGTGCCGAAGTCAAATACCACAACCTATAATTGGATTGGATGAAAATCAGACAACATGGTTCTATCTTATGGTAGGTACATAACTTTCATTTTTCTAGCAAGTCATTTAGGATTGAAGTCACTAAATAATAGACATTTGAATTTCAGATTTCATATCCTTCATAAAATGCTTACTAATACAAAACCTTTTAATAAGTTTATAAGAGCAGTATTTTAAAAAAATGCCTTTTCTGGGCTTTTGTCCCCCCATTATTTTTGGCTTTGTCCAGATTTCTTGCATTTACAGGATTAAAGGTAGGATAAGCCACTTTCCCTTTTAAAATGTGCGTGTGTGTGTGTGTGTATATATATATATATATATATATATATATATATATGTGTGTGTGTGTGTGTGTGTGTGTGTGTGTGTGTGTGTGTGTGTGTGTGTGTGTGTATTATGGATCCCTACCATATGATAGAAACCTCATTTGACTGAAATTTCAACAGACTGAAAAGTCACTTGACTGAAACCCATAATACTTAATTTCAATGTACTAAATTTTAAACTTGGCCATATAAATCCAGACCAGGTGGAACCGCAATCTCCCTGCACAATGCCAAACTCAAATACTCAAAGTACACTGCCCATTCTCTGTAGTGTAGTCAGTGTATTTTGATTCAGCATTCTTGCCACTTGAAAGCTGCCTTTCGACTACATGGCAAGTTAGCCGAAGTGGTTACAGAATTCTAATGGTAAAACAATACAGATATACATACATACATACATATATATATATATATATATATATATATATATATATATATATATATATATATGTATATAGATTCACTTTCGAAGTTCGAAATACTGAAATATCGAAATTCATTATTTCGAGCCAATAAAGTAGAATCCTGAAAAGAGCGAAACCTCAGAAGTGTGAAATTTAAAACCTTGAATACCAGAGGTTTTGAATTTCGTGCTTCTGAGTTTTTGGTGTGGTTATGGATTCAGGTCAGTGTGTATATGTTAAGAGTTTTGGGTAGAGGCTCTGGTGTGTGTTAGTGTGTTTTGTTGCTGTGATGTGTGTGTGCAAGTAGAATATAGCTTTTGTGGTAGTGTGTGTGTGTGTTTGTATGTAGTGTGACCGCGGAGTTAGAATATTTAAGTAGGGGGGTGTGGGGGGCGCTTTATGTAGTAGAGAGCTTCTGTTTGTGTGTAGGGAGGAAGGTGTGTGTGGAGTAGAAGAGCGAAATTCAAAATCTCCAGTTTGTGAAATTTTGAGTTCCGCGCTTCTTAGTTTTAGTTGTTTTAAGGTTTCGACTTTATAGCTTCGAAATACTGAATTTCAACATTTCAGTATTTTGAGGATATAAACTGAATCCATATATATATATATATATATATATATATATATATATATATATATATAAGATTGAAGTTTTGAAACGTCAAAGTTGTAGTTAAAAACTTTTTTTTTTTTTTACTTTTCTGCAGGGGAGCAAGCCCCCCTGCACCCTACACCCCTTGCTAAATAAATGTACAAATGCGAGATTTGCAATGCAGTGAGGAAAATGGTAAATTTCCTGTTCTGTGCTGTATGGCGATTTCCATTCAAAATGCTCCACCATTTGCCGTTCGAAGTTTTGAAACGCCGAGCTTGTTAAGGTAATCCGTAGCCCTAGTAGTAAGGGTTTAATTTGTAGATGTTATACCATCAGGTTAATATTAAGCTATTTGAGGATCGTCTCACAATGTGCAGCGAGTTAATGTAGGGTACATTTGCATGCCTCTTCCTGTCTGGCCAATGAAGTTTAATTGCATCTCTCTAAAACTAAGTTAAAGCAGTTTAGTAAACTTGTAAGTTCTGTGGTTCTGTCATCCGTCTACACCACCTACAGTAGTCTTGTCCATAATTCTAGTGGACTGACCTCAGATTCAGCAGTATTTCCAGTTGCATGTCCTTTCCCTGTTTGTACTTATTTCTTCTCAGTGACCTTTTGTCTCACTTTTCTGCAAAGTCTTTTAAAAACTTATGGCCTGTCCAGGGTATTTTTGTTCTCTCTGCTGTCTGTTGTGTCCCCATCATTGCCATCTGTGTTCCCATTCCCTTTAGTCAGCATGCAGTCTTTCTTTGCTGCCCCCTCCATCTTTTTCTATGCAATCTTTGTTTTTCCATCATTACTCTGTCTGCCCTGCCCCTTTATTCTGCATCCTGTCATCCTCCATTTTTCCATATTATCTGCGACGGTCATTGCACTACATGTCCATCGGTGCTGCCTGTCTACCCCACCCACTCTGTTGTTCCATGCCGTCTGTTTCTTAATCTGTATTCTGTCATCCTTCAGCTTAATCTGCTTCAAGTGCCTTCTTCATAGCTGAGGGCGTTCTTTTTTCTAATTTTGGCATCACAGTGTGCTGATGTTAAGATTATTATCTTGTTAAAGAGTTAGAGTTTTAACATACCCTGTGTTAGGTAATAGGCATTGAACAGATTTCTGGCTTCCTGCATATTTCTGTAGTAATAAACACATTTCACGATTGTTATTTTGTAATTGCATTTTAACAGGATGATAGTGTTTTGATTGATTCTGATTAGATGCTGTTCCCCTGCCTCCCTCCATAGTGTGCCTGCCTTTGTACTCAGATTTAGCTATTAACTCGTAGTGTTCAGTACACTTTAACTTTTTTCACTGAGTAGGACTGTCACAGCGGTTGATGCAGCAGGAAAGTACTTTTTAGCTGTAAGTATTAGTACTAGGAAATGGTGGTTGCTTGCCCTGATGTAGACCGTTGTTCTGTTTCACTGCTGTCTCAGGGTGTAAAGCATGACCATGTCCAGAATGTAGATTGGATAGTTAACAGGAGGAATTTGTTGTCTTTGCCAATTATTAGAAGTGTTTTGATAGGTCAAAGTATACTAGCAATACTGTTACTTTATAGCTGCTTTAAAAGGAACATACAGCACACACGTTACAAGAACAGAGGACTACCAGAATTGTCACATCTGAGTCGCATTATTTCTAGTTCAGTGCATACTTTCTCTGTGTTCACTGCCGTAAGTCAGGTCCTTTATTTTAATTAACACCTACTCTAATTTAGCTTGGTCCATCATCCAGACAAGAGAACTTTTTTAACATAACCATTAACTTTCTTTATTAATGTGAAACATATTTAATATGCACCAGAGGACTGGTCCTGTCGTTGCATATACTTTATGTTGTTTCTTTATTAACAGGACTTACAAAGGCTAATGTTTACTACCTAAACTATTTTGGTAAGACTGAAGCACAAGTTATCAGACTGTATCTGCAATTCTGTCCCTGACCTGAAGAGAAATGGTGAGCTGAAAGATCTTTAAAAAGGAATGAGTAGCTATGTTTCCCAAGCAGATTTGGGGGGGGGGGGGGGGGGCTTTAGTGTTCAGCAAACTGCACACAAGGCTTTGGCCTGTTACAGGGACTGGAGCCTCATCATACAAGGCACTAAAGCAAAAGCTGACTTTATTATGGCAAGTCTGCTTCGCAGCATAAACATATGCTCTCTGGATCTAATAGCCAAAGTAATATCAGCCTCAGCACAGCACAAGGTACATTTCGGAAATTCATTCTCAGAAGGGTAAAGTGTAGTCTAGCTCAATTAGCATCACAAATCTGAACTTCAGAGGAGGTTACAATTCCGTACGTTAGTGATGGAGTTAATGATGATGCTGCTGAATGATGCATTTTTACATCTGTCATAAAGTCGTGCTTTTGAAAAAGAGTCACTTGAAGAATTTCCTAATTATGTGTGAAATATAAGAAAGTGAAAAATAATCATGAAACTAGTCATTTTTAAGCTGGTATCCATTAAACGTTATTGCATGAAATGACAAAACATAGCTAATTAAGGAGCAACCCTCCTCTTATTGTGTCTGTGTGCTTCATTTGTTAGCCACACCCCCTTATGGCATACAGACAGAAAGAAAGAAAGAATCACCTTAACTACTTGCAACTGCAGTGACCCAAAAATGCTTCTGGTGGTTTAAATTTACACTCTGGCATTGACCAAAACCAATGTCAGCAAAACCTGATCAGCTGCAGTGTACACCTCAGTACCTGTGACCATGAATAAGTGCAGCATGTTATCTAAGACAACACTTGGACAGCTAGAAGTTCAGGCTGGCAAACTCTGTGAGCTGTTTCTGTTCAGCGAACCATTTGTTTGAGCTCCACCCCTTGTATATTTTAAATGAGGTACGCCAGTAGCTCTTGAGGGTACTTACAATGTGGTGGTAACTGCCCTTTTAAGGCACATTTCTTGCTGATGTGGTGGTCATATTTCAGTGAAACTGCATCTTAATGATTTCCTCCTCAGCTTGTTTTATAGGTCAGTATTTCTGGGCTCCTTTGTTTGCGGAAACACTTTGTGTAAGAATGTAATGTCACCAGGTTAAGGTGTTTGCCTTACAGACACAAGGTGCAGGGTTCGATTCTCACAAGAGATATTTGGCTAGGCTTAAAATGGCCCACACAGATAGCCTAGTATTAATCTTACTAATCTATGAACCCAGAAGGACTTTGAATGGGGAAATCCTGCATTGAAGGGAATAGCATGCTTAATTTGTTATACAGTGGTTATCTACATATATGTACTCACAATTAATCTAAGATTGCTTCATGTTTAGTCGTGGCTCCTATAACAAATTAAGTAGCACACTTTCTTTTAATTTCCATTCCCTTCAGTGTAGCACATTTTTGCATCATTCTTTGTGATTGTCTTGTTTCCTTATGGAAGTGGACATTTCAACAAATAAAAACATTAACCAAACCATGAGCTGTAGCTAAAGGTATGGAGAATTTGCTCGTTTGTTTTTTTTTTTTTTTTTTTTTTTATTCTAGAAATGTTTTATTAAACTTTTAAAATTATTGCAAAGTGTATCAAAACTTGAAATGTAAAATAGTAAGTAGATAATTTATAATTTGAAACATTGTTATGGAAGATTTCTAAAGTATTGCCTCATTAAAATTTTACCATGTTAGCTAGTTTGTATCTTATGAAGACACTTACCTTCTATTGTAAATGGCTGCATCTTCTGGACCTCCTAGACACTTTATTTAAAATTGCTTTCAACATTGTTTCATAGTGGGCTTTGAGGTTAAACTTTCTTATTACTTCTAAAATACATCCTCCACACTTAGGTTCATAGGTAGATACTGGGCTGTCTGCCCGAAGGCATATATTAGCCCAGCCACGTTGTGCGGTATTCACCGCCCCTTTGGTTAGTTCCTAGGCCCTTGATCTAGCAGCTAGTACCCTTGGCCCCCTATCTAGTAGAGCTGTTGGTATGATCCCTGGTGTGAACTTTGTTACTCATTCACTTGTCAAGGTTCCTCTTGAAGAGTGATAGTGAGGGGCTCTGTCTTATGTAGATCGGGACCTTGTTACATAGCAAGGGAAGTCTTTGCGAAGGGAATCTATCCCTCCAACCTGTTCTATTCATTGTTGTGCTGAGGTTTATATCCTTAGGGCGTGTAACTCGAGTGGATTTGGTTTTGCTAAGATGGAGCATGTTCAACAGTTCTGGGTTGGACATGAGCTCTGTATGTTAGACAGAGATCCCCTCTGAGAAGGCGGTATGCAACAGAGAAAAGCCTTAGTTTTTTTCAGTCGTGCTGCATAGGGCAACTGTTTGAGGCCAGTAATCCTCTTAGTGAGGTACCTCGAAAAAACAGCCAGATAGAGACCACCACGATATAAATAAAACTAATTTATTGTGAAACAAGCGCTTTCACGTGCATCCAAACATGTTTCCTCAGATTTAGTGAGGTACCTCTGTGGTCTCTCCAGCTGCTGGAGATGGCCTAGCCAGGTACATTCCAATTGGTGCATTGTACTCAATAATAGGTCTGATGAGGGCAGAGTAGAGGGGCACCACTACATCCTTGGATCTTGATGCAAACCCTTTCGTGATCAGATGGGTCACATAGAAGGATTTTCTAACCACTTTGGCAACATGGTTATCAAAGGAAAGCTGACTATCTACTTGGGTCCCTAGATCCCTTATTACTACTTCAGATTTCAGGGGGTTACCTCCTATGTGGTAGTTTGGAAGTACTCTGTTTTTTCCAAAGGGGATTACTACGCATTTTTTAGCATTTAGCTTGAGACCATGGCTTTGACACCATGCATCAGTCTCATTAAGGCCCTTCTGGAGGATATCCATGTCGGCCGGAGACTCTATTATAGCACCCAGTTTGCAGTCGTCTGCAGACTTGGGCAGCCACAGCCCATCAGTGCTTGCTGTACTTCTGAGAAGTATATGCCAAACAGGAGGGGCCCCAGGACAGAGCCCTGAGGCACACCGCTCATTACTGGTCTGGATTCGGACATAGATCCTGCTACTCATACTTTGTGGGATCTGTCTGAGAGCCAGTTTGCGATCCATCTTGTGACGTAAGGGTTTATGGCCAAGTTGGTGAGTTTATCAATAATACCAAATGGGGAGTGGCGTCACATGCTTTAGCAAGGTCAAGGTAAGCGGTGTGTACCTCCTTTCCCTTATCTATAGCCTGAGTAACTGTCTCAAAGAAGTCCACCAGGTTCAGGAGACATGATCTGCCCTTGACAAAGCTGAACTGTGTGGGGTCAAGTGTTTGGAGGATCCCAATCTCTCTATTTATGAGTTCCATAATGATTCGCTCCATTTCCTTACAGATCAGACTGGTCAGGCTTATTGGTTAGTAGTTCCCAGGGTCGGTTGTAGGCCCACCCTTGTGCAGCGGAACCACCATTGCTGTGCGCCATTCTATGGGCACATATCCTGTCGAGAGGCTGAGACTTAACAGGGTATTCAGATACGGAGTTAATTCATTTTGGAGCTCACGTATGACGCAGCCCGGGACACCATCTGTTGCCATGGAGGCAGTGTTTTTAGCTTTAGATAGAGCCTTATTAACCAATGTATCAGTAATAACTGGAGTTACACAATCCCCTGGAATAGTAATAGGCCCTGTAGGTGGTGAGGGGGGGTAGAAATTTGCACTGAACCTGTCAACCATGATGTTGGCAATGTCAGTGGAGTCGGTGTATTTTGTTCCATTTTGTAGTAGCTCAGAACAGACCTGAGCGTTGCCATTTAGGTTTTTGACGTAACCATAGAAGGCCTTATGGTTATCCTTGGCATCCTTGGCAACTTTCTTTTCGAAATTGGCTTTAGTTGACTTGATGAGGGCCCTCACTTTCTTGCTAAAGCTGATTAGGGAAGATTTTTCTACTTGAGATTTGGCCTTTTTTTGTACAAGTCTCCTCCTTTTATTGTATAGTTTGCTTAAGGCTGGGGTCCACCAGACTGGTTTCTTCTTGCTTGAGGAAGGAGTCTTGGTTTTATTTGGGATAGCACGGTCTATGCAATCCTGAAGAAGTATATAAAGTTCCTTGGTGTAGGATTCTGTATCCTGGATATCATTATCCATCTGCAGGGGGATAGTGAAGCTTTCCACTTCTGATGCAAGTAGTTTGAAGTTTGCTTTGGGAAGGTTTTTTACGATGATTTCTTTGACTGGGGGAGGTGGAGGGGTGAGGATGTCTAGGGTTATCAGTTTGTGGTCTGATCTGACCAGAGAGGGAGTGATAATGGGTGTGGTACAATGGGCGCCCATATTTGTGATGACTAAATCCAATATGTTGTCCCCTCTAGTGGGAGAACATACCAGTTGTTCGAGGGCATTTGAATTTATAAATTCAGTGAACCGCTGGGCATAGGAGTTAGAACTTTGGTAGATCGCCCATTCTATACCAGGGTAATTGAAATCACCCAAAAATATGGTGTTGGGTAGGACCTTTATATTTTCCAATGCCTCAAGGAATGCTGAGTGAGCATCTTGGGACATGGTGGGCAATCTATAACAGGCTACGACTTGAAATGTGGTTTTGCCTGCTGATAGTTGTGCATGGATGATCTCTGGGGCATCATGCTGTGCCACTAACCTGGAGATGTGGGTATCCTTGATGAATATGGATACACCTCAGCCCTTTGTACTGCGATCCGGTAACTGAGGCCGGAAGGTATGATATGAATTGTGACCTGGTAGTGCTGGGGTGCTCTCTGGAGCCTTGAACCAGGTTTCCGTCACTGCACAAACATCGATTTTCTCCATACTGAGGAGTGCCTCGAGTGTGTGCATTTTGAGGTTGAGACTTCTGGCGTTGAGTTAGCATTACCCTTAGTTTTTGGTTACCTGTGCTGGTTACGGTGGTTGGTTTGTCCTTTGAGCCTTGCCTAAAAAGGCACTATGGGGACGGCAAGAGCCTTGGCCAGTATTCGAAAGCCTAGGGGTGACAGGTGCAAACCATCTCTGGCAAAACAGCGAGGCTTGTCTATCATGTCATCCCAGACGGACACTGGATCCCCTTAGAATGACACCAGAAGCTTTGCCAATTGTTGAAATTGATCATTTTGTCTTTGTATTGTGGTATCATTCTAGGTGAAGGTAGTATGCTACTCAAGGTCAGGATCATACCAGCTTAGGCTACATGATCAGAGAGCTCCTCAATGTCTCTTTTCATGTAGTCCAGGGAGGTACGTCTTAGATCATTCACACCAACATGTACAATGACAGCATCATACTTGTACTTGTTCTCTAGTGACCTAAGTGCCTGTGTTATGTGGCGGATCCTAGCACCAGACAGGCAGCTGACAGTAACCTTCTCCTTGTTCAACCTGGTGAGTGGAACATCTGTGTGCCTTACTGTAGTATAGAGTCTCCTATAACTAGCTTGTTGGGTATGGTGTTTTGCCTTAGGGGCTGTCGTGAGGCACACTGCTGAGGTGAATTGTGTGTTTTCTGGCTTGTGTTTGGAGGTGCAGGTTGCTTACTTGTCTGCTTTGGAGGGCACTGTTTGTTTTTCAGATTTGTACCTAGTGCCTCCGAATATGTTTTTATGTATTTATGTGTATATTTTGCCGGTGCTTGTTTTGTAGATCTATGTGTGACTGGTGGTGTGATGCTAGTGTGAGTCTTCTCCTCTTGACTGTCTGTTACAGTCATGGGTTGAGAGCGCTTAGCCTCCAGTCTGGCTGTGTATTTGCATCTCTCACAAGTGTTTGTGTCTAGAGGTAAGAGGAGAGGGTTGTCTGTATACATGAGGCAGTTGTGACATTGCCTCAGGATGCCCAGTTCCACCAGCTGAACTTGGAGAGTACACCTGAAGCTGACCTATGGTCATGCTTGGAAAATTAAATTTCACCTGTCTTGCAGACAATCGAGGGTCTTATGCTGTATTATAATAGTGCTGTCTAGGAAATTTGGAAAATAATAGTGCTGTCTAGGAGATTTGGACAAGTGCTGATTTGGGTTTTGCAAGTGCTGCAATAAGAGCAGTTGATCTGAAGCACTTGAGTTGAGGCTTGCCTAGTTCTAAGGGAAAATTTGCAGACTTTGTGGAGCCAGGAATAGTATAACCCAGCTAACCGACACTGCTAAAAAAGAGTTGCAGAGTTTTAAGACGGAGAGAGATCAAGGAGTTTGGAATTGACCCAAAATGGCCAATAAAACTACAGTTTCTAGGCAGTAACCACTCCTACAGGGACAGGCAGGCTGCTCAGTGTTAACCACTGCCACTGGTGAACACAGAGACTTCCCTTTAGCCCAAGCAAGCACTGACCTCCAAAAAATTTACAAACAGTTCAGAACAGCAACTCTGTAACTTAACTTTTTTTTAATTATCGAAAGTGGGAAAATAGCAAGATTTTTTTGTTTTTTTTGTTTTTGTTTTTGTTTAAGGATAGCAGAGACACACAAGTAGCAAACTAGTCAGAACAGTGCAATAAATGACCCCAACACGTGTGTGTCAGGCCAGAGGCAGGTAAAATGCAATTTTAAGAAAAAACTATTTTAAATTGTGTAACACAAGAAATGCAATAAACAGGCTCTAGGTATGTTCTAAATACTGTTTCTAACACAGATATCAACTTTTGCAAGCAAGAAAACGCCGAAAAGTAGGCGGCAATGCAGTTTTTCTAAGAAATAAATCAGAAGAAAATACTTAATCTCAAAAGTGGCTCCTTCTCTCAGCGTTTTCTCCTCTTGGTAGGTGCTTCAGCAACAACTATCATGCCTGGAAAGAAGCCAAAACCATGCGGCTGCAGGGTTTTAAGAGAGATCAAGGAGTTTGGAATTGACCCAAAATGGCCAATAAAACTACAGTTTCTAGGCAGTAACCACTCCTACAGGGACAGGCAGGCTGCTTGTTGTTAACCAATGCCACTGGTGAACACAGAGACTTCCCTTTAGACCAAGCAAGCACTGGCCTCCAAGAAACTTACAAACAGTTCAGAACAGCAACTCTGTAGTTGAACTTTTTTTAAATTTATAGAAAGTGGGAAAATAGCAAGATTTTTTTTGTTTTTGTTTAAGGATAGCAGAGACATACAAGTAGCAAACTAGTCAGAACAGTGCAATAAATGACCCCAACACGTGTGTGTCAGGCCAGAGGCAGGTAAAATACAATTTTAAGAAAAAAATATTTTAAGTGCAACACAAAAAATGCAATAAACAGGCTCTAGGTATGTTCTAAATACTGTTTCTAACACGGATATCAACTTTTGCAAGCAAGAAAACGCTGAAAAGTAGGTGGCAGTGCAGTTTTTCTAAGAAATAAATCAGAAGAAAATACTTAAAATTTCAAAAGATTTCTTTCTTCTCTCAGCGTTTTCTCCTCTTGGTAGCTGCTTCAGCAACAACTGTCAAGCCTGGAAAGACTTGAAGGGAAAAGAAAATCCGTCCTTGCACTGGTTTCCTTTGCGAGGTAGCACACTGTCTCAAGTCACTTACCAAGTTCAGTCCACTTGCCTAAACGTACACACACAGACACACAAACATGTCTATTGGGTAATGCAGACCTGCTCCCAAATCATTTGGCAGCTATAGTTACTCTTTTTCTGTGCAATCTACAAACAAGCTGCTCCTGTCACAGTGTCTAAATTCCCTGATGTTTCAGGTAGAGACAGAATTCCTCATCAGATTAAAAAGCTAGAGTAAAATAATAACTTTTGCTGCAATAGTGCTTTCTGCCTTGTGGTGTAGGGGAATGGTCGACTGATTAGTTCCGTCGTATCTATACTGCTCCAGCACAAAATCTGTAACCTACCCCATTTTTCAGTTGTTTTTAATAGCTTGTAGTAGTGACTGCTCCTGCCATTTGCCAGATGTTGGCGTCAGTGTGCCTGTGACAGTTGTGGTACTTGTGGTGGTAGCGTTCAGCTTTAGCAGCAAGCTGTAAAATTGGCGATGCACTTGTTTCTTGAAGAAACAAGTAGATCATTCACTGCAGCTCTAACCTTAAGATCTTTGCACTAAAGGAACCAAAATGTAGCCTCAGCTTTTTAACTCCTACTACTGTGCTGTCCTCAAGTCGATGCACAGCTGCTGCAGGGACCAAGATTAGCTGCAGTGCATGGTAAACACTAAGCTACATCAACAGCCGCCATGCTACCTCTTAATCATGTGAGCCCAATTCATTTCCTATGTTCACATTTCTTATCCTTGCTTTTCCCTTTTATCATCTCAGACTGCATCTTTATAGCAAAAAGCACCCACCTCGTAGTCAACTGGAAACCACCCACATTTCCTTCAGCCCAGGGACAGGAGAATACTAGCACTGTGCCAAAAACAGACTGCACACCCAATATTCAGCTGAGCACTGCACCCCAGAAGGTTCCCAGAATCTACGCTACTCTATAACATAGTGGCCAGTACACCAGAAATTAAATTATTTTTCACGTGTACGTTATTGAATGGCACCTTCATTGCCTTGCTTTTCTGCTGTGTAGACAAAATGGCATTTGTTAACCTTAAAGCACCACATTAACATCACACACATCCATTTTATCAGTAACTCTAGACAGCTTACCGTGTAATTTTTTAATTTTAGATAGAATCTTGAAAGGGATCTTTAAAGCTGCTGTAAAGGCAGTGACATTCCAACTCTCATGCACAATGTAGAGAAGGGTCACTTCTAAAAACTTTACCTGATTTAAAGACTATTATCTGCTTTATATTATCTCTCTTGGAATTTGCTTTGTCTACACCGTAAAATACAGAATTACAACACATTAAACAGAGGGCTAGTTGTATTCCATCTTGCTTCACCTCATAAGTGAGTTTTGTCAGCTTACTTTACATATCTGCAGACCAGTAGAGAGGATGACTTCTTTCCTGAAGCGCCTAAGAATCTCTGCACATGGCCACTGTAATTGGGATAATATGTACACTCTAGTAGAGGCTGCAGGCATGACATTGTTTTTCCTTATGAAGCAGTATCCTGGATACCAATTTCAGGGAGAAGATCTGTTTTTTAAGTTCCCTGGAACCTGTTCATGAACTCGTGAGGAGGAAACAGGCCCTTACCATTGCAGAAGACCTTTACAATCCCCCATGTCTACCTCTTCCTCTTGTAAGCCAATCCAGCACCAAAACAGGAAGAAGCCTTCATCTTGTGTAAATAGCACATTAAGGGTTGCATAATCCTGCCTTCTGTACAGTTTCAGTTCTGTATGTGTCTGCAGCCTAATGCCGTGAAACTAACATGCAGAAGATGTTAAAGGTTTAGTGAATATATCAAAAAAGCAGGAGTGAGTCACATTGCTGTCAAATTTCTTTCTTCCCATTTTGGATTGTTGCAAGTTTTTTTTTTTTTAATCCTGGTAGGGTCAAGTCAGATAATTCAGATAAGCAGTACTAAACGGCTGTCTGCGGAAGAAACAAGTGGCCCTGCTTTTCAGTGTGTTGTAATTCTCATTTCTGCAAGCTGCTGCTGAGTGGGTAGCCTCATCCAGTTATCAGACTTGTTCTTTAGACCTTTCAACTCCTTACACCTACTTTTTTTCCCTACAGCCTAGGTGTGACCATGTAAGCTACTTCTGAACAGTTTGTTTTACGCTCCTTATGCCTTCCACGCCTGCACTACAGCTTAGTTATGGGCAGGGTTGTTTGTTTATGAAAGGATGTGCTGCATGGGCAGTATCACATGCTTCTAATATTGATTGGTGATGTCACTTTCCTATAGTCAGCATTATTCCTTGACATCTGTTCTAAGGTCGAATCTCTTCTTCCTCCCTGTATGGAGTATTATCATTTTACATTTTGGAGGACTAATGTGTACTTGGGTAAAGCAAGCTAGAATACAAAACTGCTGATGTCCTTATCACTGTTGAAGTTTTCTTTACTCTTGGATATCTTACTGAGGATAGCCTAATGTCCAGCTAGCTTACCAAAGCATTTACACCTTCCAGGCATCGTACGTCAGATGTACATCCTACCTGCAAGGTGTAAGGTTCATATGTGATGTACGGATGCCTAATCCTCAGACCTTCTTTGCCGCCAGTTCAACCTCTACTTCTGAATCTGGTCTGTATGCCATTCACTTAACTGGTTTATCTACCAAGCTTTCTAAAGATGGTTACCCCATTAGGATTCCTTCCTTTCTTTTTTCCCCCTTGTAGTTTGATGTTCTTCATCTCACATTGCTGCAGTCCTTACACTTGGGTAGTCCGCTGTCCTCGGTCGGCCCGAATATCAAAGTATAAGGCTGACGTCGGTCAAGGCGCATTTGACTGACATCAGGACGTCAGGGTACAAATGCGCATGACCGACGTCATATCCTCAGTCTTTTTTGCCGCATGGTCCGATGCAGAAGCAGCGTTGCAAGTGCCGTTCGGCGTTCTGAAATTTTTCGAATTCGGAGTTTCAGACCGAGTCAAAGTTGGCTAAGTACCCCGTTGGGCAATATTTTAGTTTTTTCTTGCCTCAGTGGTTTACCGGATGTCAGAAAAAGTGAATAACTGTATTTCTTGTGGGAAACAGATACCGCATAGAGATTATCATACTTTGTGTATTCCTTGTTTAGGGCCTGAGCACGACGTTGTTGGGTGTCGTTCTTGTGCTAGATTCAATAAGCGCACTATAAAGAGAAGGTTAGATTGTGCCAGGTTAGTCTTCGGGAAGCGGTGCAATTATAAAATGCCGTCGGATGCTCCGACACCCGCTTCTTCGAAGAAGCGCAAGGACAAAGCAGTGAAGCCTAGGCTAGAAGAACCGTCCGTACCGGACGCCGGTTCTTTAGAGGTCTCGGTGGAGCCGGTGGTTCCGCCGGAGGTTTCTTTGGAGTCCCAGGGAGAGACTTTGTTATTGCAGGATGTGGCCTCTCAGGAGGCAGGTCAGGCTGAAGGGGCTTCTCAGGTTACTGTACTCCCCTCCCTTCCTAGGGTGGTTAGGCCCTCTCCTTCTGTTTCCAAGGCTTCTCCCAGAGGCAGGCCAGGTTTAGCTTCAGTTGGTGTCACCCCTAGTTCTTCAGGAACTGTGCCCAAGAAGCATATGCTTAAAATGGCAGAAGATTTGATTACTTTGATTAGAGGTTCTATGCCCCCTCCTGATAAGAGACCTAGGGTGGAACCTGAGCTTGGGAGTTTTGAGCAGGCTTCGGATGTTTGAGTCTTCGGCTGAAGACTTGCAGGAGTATTCTCCTTATTCTGATTCTGATGTGGATGATTCTACTCCTTCTGCTTCTCCTCCTGAGGATTTTTCTTTTTCAGAGACTCTTCATTCCATGAGGGAGCATTTTAAGTGGGAAGGTCAGGACTTCTCTGATTCCAGGAAAAGGCTTAGGGAATTTTTGTTTTTACCCCAGCATAGGCCTTTGGCTATACCTCCTGTTCTGGATGTGGTGGAAGATGTTTTGCAGAGGCTTCTCTTAATCCTGATTCTTTGCCTCCTGCTCCTGTTAAACCGGATAGGTATTACAGGGTGCCTGAAGCTCATAAGTATCTTTTAAGAGTCCTAGGGCAGACCCAGAAACTGTTAGTCAGGGGCCTAAAGGTGTTAAGGCTTCTGTTGTCAAAAATCCGGTTCCTCCAGATAAAGAGGCCAGGGCTTTGGATAGATGGGGAAAGAAAGTTTATACTTCTTCCACCCTAGCTATGAGGGCTTTGAATTGCCAGTTTCACATGTTGAAATACCAAAACTATCTCCTTTCACAATTGAAGTCTAAGGTAGATGCTCTGGCGGAAGGTATTGAGTGTAAAGAGTTACAAGATTTAGTACATGTTTCTGAACAGGTGGGTAAGCATTCTTTGCAATGTGGTTTTGATGCTGTACAGGCCTCGTCTAGGGTGGCTGCCACTGGGTCAGTTCTTCGCAGGCACGCCTGGCTGAGGGATCAGAATTTATCTGAACATGTTAAGACAAGGATTTTAGATGCTCCTTTACAATCTGATGTGTTGTTTGGTTCTCCTGTTGAGGCAGTCTTAAAGAAAATGGGAGACAAGGCTAAGTCTATGCAGACTGTTAAAGATTTTTTGCAGGTTCAGCCTCCGAAGTTTAGTAGAAATTGGCCTACCAAGGGGTGGACGTATCCTTCTTATGATTCCCAGTCTAGGGGTAGGTCTAGACGTGGTAGGGGCAGAGCTCAGGGCTCTTTCAGGCCTAGAACAGGGAGTTCACCTGCACAGTCTTCGGTGAGGGCAGGGGTCAGTCCTTTCGTAAACAGACCCAATGACCTACTTTTCAGCTGCCAGAGCCTTCTCGCCTGGCAGCACCTTTGGGAGGAAGGTTGGCACTTTTCAAGGAAAATTGGAGTTTGATTACCCAAGACAGATGGGTATTGGATATCATACACCACGGTTACAGGTTTTATTTCCATACCTTGCCTCCTTTCAAAGGCATGCCAGACGTTCCTCCTCAACAAAGAATAGAGGCTCACAAACAAATTTCTCTGTTACTTCAAATAGGGGCCATACAGCCGGTCCCTATGCCAGAAGTGGGCCTAGGATTTTATTCTCGCCTGTTCCTAGTACCAAAGAAAGGGAACACGTGGAGACCAATTTTGGATTTATCTACCCTCAACACTTATCTGGACATTCCCAAGTTCAAAATGTTGACGTTACAACAGCTTTTACCTCTGCTGGGCAAAGATCATTGGATGGTAACTTTGGATCTCAAGGAGGCTTACCTTCATGTTCCTATCAGACTGAGTTGCAGGAAGTATCTGCGTTTTCGGACTGGGACTTCTCATTATCAGTTCTCTGCATTGCCCTTTGGCTTATCTACTGCCCAGAGTGTTCACGAAAGTTCTGGCTCCAGTAATAGCTTTCCTCAGGCTAAAAGGAATACAGATCTATCCTTATTTGGACGATTGCCTGATTCTGGCTCAAGGAAGGGACGAGCTACTTCATCATTTGGAATATGTGATAGCAGTGCTAAGATGCCTGGGGTATTCTGTGAACGAAATAAAGTCCAGTCTAGTACCCTCTCAGGACATGTGCTTTCTGGGTGTAAGACTGAATACAGCATCCCAGATGGCCTTTTTGACCCCGGACAAACAAAAGAATCTTTCCCTTTACTTTCATCAGTTGTCTCATCAGTCCAGGCTGACTGCAAGGACAGTCCTTCAAGCCTTGGGGTTCATGGCATCTTGTATTCTGGTGCTTCCCAATGCCAAACTGCATATGAGGAAGTTACAATGGTATCTCAAAAATGTATGGACACAGCACTGCCAGGATCTGGACACTGTCATTCAAATAATACCTTGCATTCAAAAGGAATTGTTGTGGTGGGCTCAGGAATGTCACCTAAACAAGGGACTCTCTGTGACCCGGCCAGAGGCGAGTCAGTTTCTAACGACAGATGCCTCAGACAAAGCTTGGGGAGCTCATCTGAATGGAAAGTGGATACAAGACAAGTGGCCTGCCAGACTACAACATCTACATATCAACTTGAAGGAGATGTTAGCAGTCCAGTTTGCATTAATAGCTTTCAAGGATTTACTTCTTCCAGGGCAGGTGTTGATTCTAACAGACAACACAACTGTCATGTGGTACATCAACAAGCAAGGGGGAACACATTCTTATCCTCTATGCAGGCAAGCAATGATTTTGTGGGAGACTGCTCTCAGTTTACAGCTAAATCTTCAGGCAAGGTTTCTGCCGGGAGCACAGAACTCCTTAGCAGATGTGTTGAGCAGACGAATTATGGATCCCCACGAGTGGAAATTGGATCCTCATGTATTTCAGAAATTGACAGTGTTGTGGGGAACTCCAGACATAGATCTGTTCGCTTCTCCACTAAACCACCAGCTGCCAAAGTTTTGCACGAAAAGGTTTCATCCCACAGCTTGGAAAGTGGATGCTCTTTCTTTCAATTGGAGCAATCTTCATGTGTATGCCTTTCCACCTCTGCCTCTCCTCCCAAAGGTGCTACTAAAGGCCAGACAGGACAAGCCAAGGATGATTTTGATAGCTCCAGATTGGCCTCGACAGCATTGGTACCCATTACTGAGAAGCCTGGTACGGGAGCCTCCATGGCCTTTGCCTTCGATTCCACACCTGTTGTCTCAGGAGGACAGTCATTTGCTCAATGTCAAGCTTCACTCTCTTCACCTAACAGCCTGGCATATTCTGTTTTGAACCATAGTGGGTCTCAACTTCCACAGCAAGTTTTGAATGTTATTTTGGAAGCTTGAAGGCCTAGTACAAGGAAAGTGTACGCAGATAAATGGAAGAGATTTTTATTTTGGAGTGCAGCAAAGGATTTTGATGTTTCTGAGCCTAATTTAAGTGTGGCTCTTCAATATCTTACTGAGTTACTGGACAAAGGTTTGTCCTTCTCTTCTGTTAAGGTTCATGCTGCAGCAATTTCGGCTCACTATGATTGTGACCCACCATTGTTTTCTCATCCTTTGTTCAAGCAATTTCTTAGAGGGGCAAAGAATATAAGACCCCCACGTAGAGCTCCTACTCCTGCTTGGGATCTCAATTTTGTGTTGGAGAAACTTACTCTACAACCTTTTGAGCCTGCAGCTACTACCGAGTTGAAATATTTATCATGGAAGACTGCTTTTTTGTTGGCCATTACCTCTGCAAGAAGGGTTTCTGAGTTGCAGGCCCTTATGGCAGTTGAGCCTTTCTTAATTTTCCATAAGGATAGGGTATCTTTACGTACTAATCCTTCCTTTATGCCTAAAGTGGTTTCTAGTGTGGCCTTAAACCAAACTATTCATTTGCCTACTTTTTATGCAAATCCCCAAAATAGAGGGGAAAAGATTTTGCACACTTTAGATGTACACAGGCAGTTGCGATATTATTTGGACAGAACTAAAGGGTTCAGGCAGTCTCAGCAGTTATTTGTTTCTTTTGCTTTGAGTTCTCAGGGCAAGCCTGTGTCAAAACAAACTATTTCTAAGTGGATTGGGTTTTGCATTGCTTTCTGTTATTCCCATCATGGCAAGGAGATTCCAGCTGGGATTAGGCCTCATTCCACTAGGGCTACTGCCACTTCGACAGCCTTTTAAGGGGTGGCAACTAAGGATATTTTGGAGGCAGCTACTTGGAGTTCAGTGCATACTTTCTCTAGGCATTATCACCTTCCACTTTATTCTAAATCTAGGGCTGGTTTTGCCACTGCTATTTTGCAGGGCATTTTGGCAGCTCCTGCTTCCTCATAGTTTGGCCATCCTCCCCTACCTCTGCTTTGGGATTCTACCCAAGTGTAAGGACTGCAGCAATGTGAGATGAAGAACATAGTACAGTTTTGTACCTACCATAAATGTAGATGTTCGAAGATCCACATTGCTGCAGTCCAATTTACCCTCCCTCCTTCCCCTCTGTAGTTAGAGGCGGTTGTGTGGGTTGGGTTGTAAATATTGTGTATATTGTATATATTGTACATATTATTAGTGCAAGGGTGGTTGGTTGGTTGGTTGCTGTCTTTTGGTTTTGACCTTTCTTTTTAGGGTCTTCTGACATCTGGGGCAAGAAAAGACTGAGGAAATGACGTCGGTCATGCGCATTTGTACCCTGACGTCCTGATGTCAGTCAAATGCGCCTTGACTGACGTCAGCCTTATACTTTGATATTCGGGCCGACCGAGGACAGCGGACTACCCAAGTGTAAGGACTGCAGCAATGTGGATCTTCGAACATCTACATTTATGGTAGGTACAAAACTGTACTTTTTCATGTCATCCAGAAGGGAAAATGTGAGTGTGGGAGGAAGATTTTCGATAAAAATAGACACAAGAAGTGCCTTTTTTGCTTGGGTGCTGCACACAAACATACTCAGTTTGATGTTTGTTGAGCATTTGTTCATAATACACTCCACAGCCATCTGTCATCCCTTTCTGTTTATTTGGAAAACCAACATCTGAAGCTTTTGACTTCGGGTACCATGACTGAATCCACCCTCCCTGAAATTAAGTTGCCACTTAAGAAAAAAAAGTATGTACTGAACCTGCTGCTGTCCAGCCTCCATAGGATGTTTCCATTGGGTTGGATGAATACCTGAGGACTGGCCAGTACTGACACCAGTTCCCTGTGCCGTGACCCAGTTGGAGGCCAACACAGAGCTGCCTAGTCACACATCAGCTGAGGATCTGCATACTTCTGGTGCAGATGTAGTTGGGGAATCATGGTTGATTATTATCTGAAGGGCTTAGGGGGAAGTCCCTAAATTTTAGTTTGGGAAGAAGTGTCTGGTACCTTCATTTGAGTCACGGCAGGGTTCTGAACCACTTAGATTTGTTAAAGCAGATGTTCTTAAAAAAAAAAAAAAAATCAGAAAACCAGACGTGGCCACTGTAGCTAAGGGTCCTCACAATGAGTGACAGGACTTTATTCAGGGGTTGTTTAATGCTCTTATGGCTCTGACACTCCCACAAGGGTGGTCTGTCCCTGTTTCTGCTCCCTGGTATTTCACGCTGTTAAGACACCTAGGGATTCTGATTCTTCTGATAAAGATTTGGACTGTGGTGAAGTATCCTTAACATATTCCTCCCAGATCTACTCTACTCTACCCTGGGGTCTGATGAAGAAGATTCTTTGTCCACTGATTCTCCTTTTGAGTAATTATTCTTTGGGGACACAGTGGTCCATATGGTAGAATACTTTAAGTAGGGCTATTCCCAGGTTTTAGAGGTTTAAATGAGATATTGTGAACTCTTTTAAATGAACTCACCAAGACCTTATGCAGTCCTGTCTGTCTTTGTTGCCCATTTGGACACATTTACAGTTTTTCAGGCACCCGAGTGTCAACCTCCAGCCCCTAAGAAGCTAGATAGATTTTATAAAGTTTCTAAGGATCACAAGTTCTTGTATAAAAATCTTTCCTCTGATCCTGCTGTTATCTCCAATTCCACAGATAAGCCATCCAAACTTCTTTCCTCTTCCAAGCGTTTACCTTCTAAAAAGGACAGCCATGCTTGGAGAGGTTTGAGGGGAAAGTGTATACTTCTGCTTTGGCTTTTAGTGCCATTAATTCTCAGACCCACATGACTAGATGTGCCCTAGATCTTCTCTCCTAGTGGGGGAGGTGACTGGTATGTCTTATTTGGACAGTAAGCCTTCTCCTGTTTCTCTTTTGATTCTTGCCTCTTAGCTAGCTCACCTTTTTATTAAATGCAGCTGATGCCTCCTTGAGGGCAGCTGCATCTGGTTCTGTCATTGGGAGATATTCTTGGCTGCACCTTCAGCCTTAACAGAGGATATCATGGCCAAACTTTTAGATTCTGCCTTACCAACCAGCGATGTTTTGGCATTGCTGCTGCAGAATTGTTTAAAACCCTGCAGGGTAAGGGCAAAATTATGCAAGACCTAAAACATTTTCCCCCTGTACCTAATTTCCAGAGAACTATCCATCAAAGTCTTCATTTGTCTGTAGGTAGCCTAGACAAACTGGTAGGAGTAAGAGGATTCCTAAGTGGATTTTAACAAACCCTCTCAGAGTTCTAAAGGCCAAAGCCTTCTTTTCTTGACAGATCTCCCTGTATCTGACATCCAGCCTCCCCTCGGCCAGATTCATCTGTCCATCAGGCTTACCTTTTCCTTTCCTGTTTGACAACAGATAACCTCAGATGCCTGGGTTCTCCCCATCATCCAATACTGTTATTTTATGGCTTAAAAGTTCCTTCCTCCATTTTCTGGCCTTTCTTTGGTTCTGTAGGATCTGGTGGAACAAGGAGCCATCCAGCCCATTTCCTTGTCTCACCAGGGAAAAGTTTTTATTCCAGAATGTTCCTGATTCCCAGGAAGGAGGGAGTCATAGAGGTCCATCCTACACATTTCCTTTCTCAGGTTCCTTCCTTTAGGGTGCTGTCTCTTCAGACACTTTCCCCCTCTTTTTCTTCCCCAAGCTTTTCTGGTATCTCTAGATTTGAAGGACGCTTGCCTCCTTATTCCTATTCACCCTCTCTTCAGGAAGTTTTTACATTTCTCTGTTTCTTCATCTCATTATTAGTTCTTTCCTTTGCCTTTTGTTCTTTCTACAGCTTTAAGGGCATTTACTAGGTGTATGGTCCCTTTGGTAGTCTTCTGCAGACTTCAGGGAATTCAAATATTTCCTTATTTGGGTGACCTAATGCTGGCTTACCTCCCAAGGTCCTCTCCTTGACTACTTTTTTCCAGTCTCCTCTTCCTCTTCCAGTCCTTCCTGCAAGGGAATTACTCTGAGCCTTGGGGTACATGACTTCCGTCATTCCCATGATTCCTTTTGCCAAACTCCACATAAGGAAATTTCAATGGTATCTCAAGATTTTTGGCCACAGCACTGCCAACATCTGGAGTATCTGGTCCCTCTCTTAACCTGTCTCAGGTTTGCTAGTGGATTCATCAGATCTCCCTAAATCTAGCTCTGGCCTTTCAAGTTCCTCTCCCTACTCAGGAGTCAAACATAGATGCCTCCAGTCGAGGTTTGGGAGCTTCTACCAATTACCTGAAAGTCCATCTTCTTTGACCCTATCAACAGTTGTCAGACTATATCAACATCGAAGAGATAAGCGATCTGATACTAGCAGTTCAGGCCTTTCATGCTGTTTGGGTTCCAGGTCCTCTAAAAGTTTTTACAGACCATACCATAGTCATGTGGTACATCAGCAGGCAAGGGGGCACAAAATATTACCTTTTTTGCAGGCTGGCTGTTCAGGCTTGGGATTCAGGCAGTTTGCATCTTTTCAAAGCACAACCTAGTGGCTGACACTTTGATCAGGTCCAGGGCAAATGCTTATAAATGGATGCTTTACAGGGAGGTGTTTCTGTACATTGTTCATCGGTGGGGTACTCTTCAGATAGATCTTTTATACTCCTGTCTAAACAGATAACTTCCCAGTTTTGTTCCAGAATTTCAAGTCCTCTGGCTTGGAGAGAGTGGAAACCATGTCTTTTTCTTGGAAGGGGATGCATCAGTATGCATGTCCTCCTCTTCCTTGATTTCCCAGGGTCTTGCACAAGATCATATGAGATGCACCCAATATCTTGGTGACACCCTTTTGGCCCAGACAGCACTTGTTCCCCCTTCTGTTTCACCTGGCCAGGGGCAGTCATCAGTAGTTACCTCACAGGATAGATCATCTCACACAGGACAAGGAATATCTCCTTCACTGTCACTTGTCGACACTTCAACTGACACTATGGGTGATTTGGTCTTTCTGGCACTAATTTTCTGAGGTTGTGCTTCAGGTTTTGCAGGAGGCCAGAAAACCCACTGCTAGAAGATCTTACGTGGCTAAATTGAAGAGATTTTCTATTTGGTGTCTCAAGCATGACCTTTTTCTCTGGGAGTCTCTTCTTATTTTTGTGAATTTCTCATTGCTGGTTTGGCATATTCCTCAGTTAAAAGTTCATTTGTCAGCCATTTCTGCCTGTCTGCCAGTATGGCTATACAATTTCCTAACTTCTCTGTAGCCAGCTATGTGGATGTGGGCATCTTGAGACAATGTAGCAGTTTTCTCAAGTTTACTGACAACCATTTAATCCTTAAAGGAGCAGACACAGTGTGCAAGAGGTGTGCTTAAAACTGTGATACTGGAAGCTGAACTCTCGCATACCAGTGCACATGAGGTTGTTGAAACCATGCATACAACACCCACCTCGCATAGCACACAACATACACACAGACTAACCTATGCTGAGGCACTTAAAAGCAGCCTTCCTAAACAACAAAAGATTGCCTAGACCACCCATTGTCAAAGCTATGCAAAGCAAGCCCAAAGGGACTTGGGGAAAAAAAATGGCACCTAACTTAACACAAACTGTCACTCTCAGTGAGCCCAGGCACTGAGCCCCTAGGGCAAGCAAACACACTTCCCAGGACTCTCGTTATAGGAGACTCCACTGTAAGATACACTGATGCCCCCCTAACCAGGCTGAGCAAGGAGAAAATAACTTTCAGTTGCTTACCTGGAGCCAGGATCTGCTAAATCATGCATGCACTCAAGTCATTATGCAATAGGCACGAGTATGATTCCATCTTAGTCCATGTAGATGTAAATGATCTGAGATGTACCTCCCTGGACTATATGAAGAGAGACATTATGGAGCTTTCAAACTGTGTCTCAGGCTGGCTTGACCATAGCAATGAGCAGCATATTACCATCACCGAGGATGATGCCACAGTAGGAACAAAAAATGGTTGATTTCAACAACTGGCTGTCTTTCTGTTGTCATTCAGTATTTGTCAACTTGGGAAAACATGGTTAACAGACAACATTGTTTTGCCAAAGATGGTCTGCACCTTTCTCCTCTAGGCTTTTGAATACTGACTAAAACTTTATCCACCCTCCATAATGCCTTTTTTTTTAGGGAATGCCAAACTGACAAACTTACTGACATAACAAAATCTGAACTTCAAGTTGTTACTACTCAATGCCAGAACCCTAAGTAAAACAAAAAAAACTACAGTCCCTCCAAGCCGTCCTTGAGAATATCGACATTTGTGCAGTTACCAAGACATGGTTTAAAGTGGCAGAGAGTACCCTGGCAGTGGAAGGTTTCATTGCCTTCCACACCTTTAAACTAGTAGCTGCACAGACAATCAATATATGTCCTTACATTCATTGTTGCAGTATTCCTAACATATGGGATTCCTTGCCATGGATAGCCCAATGTCAGCCAGTATACCAAAGCTAACTGTTGCTTTAAGGTACATCGAACATCACACGTATGTTCCTTACATAGCACAGGGCATAAAGGTGACATTCAGATGTACCATCCTTAGAACTTCTTTGCCGCCAGTCTGAATGTGCCTCCAGATCGTCTGGACTGAAAGCCTATGTCGTTTCTGCCAGTTTGAATAGTTTTCATTCGACAGGTTCAACACATACATCATCTTGCTTGTATTGAGCCATTGCAGATAAGTAACCCATTGTTTTTTTTCTTAGCTTTTTTGTTGCTCCAAGGGGTTAATGTCATCCAGGAAGGGGTGCGAGAGACAGATTTCCCATAAGACCGACACAATAAGGGTCTGTTTTACCAATGAGTTTCTCATGACCATATGACCTGTTCTTTTTGTTAGGCATTTGTACTGAAGACCTTACACAGAAGGCTTTCTTCCTTTGCCTTGCTTGTATCTTGAGAATCAGCTCCTTGAGCTTCTCAATAAAGCTACAGTGGAAGGAACTTTCCACCCCCAGGGTCAGCCATTAGTGAAGAAGATTAAAAAATTATGACTGAAATTTTCCACTGTCGAGCCTACACCAGGTGTTTCTCCTGAGATCAGTGAGAACCCAGAGGCTGACATGGGTTTGTTGTCAGATTCCTGTGCCATGACCAGGTTGGAGGCTGGTGAGGATCCTGCTTGCAGCACGTCCGATGAGGCTTTGCAGGCATCAGTTCCAAAAGTCAAGGGGGAATCACTGTCTATTTCATTTCCGATGGGCCTAGGGGTGTTCCACAGATTTTAGTTAGGGAAGAATTTCCTACAACAGTTACTGAATGTCATCCTGGGTCAGAACCTTCTAAGTTTTATAAGGTGGACATTTCTTTAAAGAAGAAACAAAAAGCTAAACATGGTGTTCTTCGTATTTCACTGTTGCAGTCATTACATTTGGGTTATCTGCTTGCAGGTAGCCCTCAGTCAGCCTGATTATCAAAGTCTTGGGTCCTGTGTCAGTTGCTGTCTCATCTTCCATGACGTCAGGTAGTCAGGGTTATAAAGCATGCAGCTGACACCATTACATCAGTCTTTCTTGCCATGCGGTGCCCGAAGCAGGAGCAGTTCGCAAGTGCCAGTCGGCTGACTCCTGAAATTTTTGTTTTCAAGTTTCAGATCCAAAGTCTTCGAAAAAGCTAAGTACCCCATTGGGGATCCTTTTTCTTGCTCTAAACTGATGTCAATAAAAGTTAACAATTGTATTTCCTGTGGAAAGCAAATACCTCATAAAGATTTTCATTCGTACTGCATTCCTTGCTTAGGCCCAAACCACGACATCCTTCGCTGTCAGTTTTGTGCCTTATTCAATCCTTGAACTATTCGTCGTCGGTTCATTTTCGCATCTAACTGTTTTGGTACTCTGTTCAATTATCCAGAAATGGCTTTGGTAAGCCACCCGACTACCGACATTCCGAAAAAACGTAAAGATAGACAGAGACAGACCGCATAGGTCCAAAGCTGCCGAAGCTTCCGTTAAGCTAGTCGCCAGTTCGCTGGTACTCAATGAGGTGCTTTCGCAGCCCCTGATATCTGCTACTTCAGATTCACAGGCCTCTACTGAGACCCATTCAGAGTCCGGTATGCCGCGAGATGCTTCTTCGACTATGGAACCTGCGGATGTCTCTACCTTGTATGGGTCCGGAACCGCTGTGCAGGCTCTGGCTTCTGAGGGTATTCAGGCCTACTGACTTTGCATATCAAACCGCCATCTTCTTCTTCAAGGCCTAAAAATCTATCTACGCCTAGAAAACCGATGCCCAGACCACATGGTCAGGCCCCTATGCCTGAAAAACAAATAAGAATGGCTGAAGACCTTATTACTCTAATCAGGGGAAGCCACCCTTCTCCCTCTAAGAGACCTAGAACTGATTTTCCTTCTGATTCTTCGGATCAGGATTCTGAAATTTCTGTTTCATCTGATGACCAGGATTTGCCCTTATCTACCTATGAGGATTCTGATGCAGAGGACCCTCTTCCCTCTGCTTCACCTCCAGAAGATTTCTCTTTTGGTGAAACTTTGCATACTCTTAGGGAACATTTCCACTGGGAAAGCCAGGATTACTCTGACTCTAAAAAGCGGCTTAGGGAATTCTTACTCCTTCCTCAACACAGGACTTTAGCTATCCCTCCTGTACTGGACATTGTAGATAATGCCTTCATGGAATCTAGCCTGGCCCCAGTCACTTTACCTCCAGCTCCTAGGAAACCTGACAGGTATTACAGAGTACCTGATTCTCACAAGTTCCTCTTTAAGAATCCTACTGCGGATTCAGAGACCATTTCACAGGGACCCAAAGGCATTAAGGCTACTACTGCCAAAAACCCTACTCCCTCTGATAGAGATTCCAGGGCCCTGGACAGATTGGGTAAGAAGGTATACACTTCTTCTACTTTGCCCATTAGGGTCTTAAACTGCCAGTTTCATATGTTAAAGTATCAGCAGCATATTATTGGATTACTTAAACAGAAAATTATGTTGATTCCTGACTGTGCTGAAAACTGTGATACTGGATTTAATGCATTCTGCTGAACAAGTTGGTAAGCATACTTTTCAATGTGGTTTTGATTCCTTAGAGGCATCTTGCAGGGCTGCTGTCACTGGGTCTGTACTTAGAAGGCATGCTTGGCTTAAGGAGCAAACTTTACCAGATCATGTTAAAGCTAAATTACTGGATGCTCCCTTAAACCAAGACCGCCTGTTTGGCAACAAAGCAGAAGTAGTACTTAAAAAGATGGAGGAAAAAGCTAAATCTGTGCAAACTTTTAAAGATTTCCTGCAAGTACAGCCTCCCAGATTTAGTAGGCATTGGCCCTCTAAAAATTGATCCTTTCCAGTCTCTTCCAGGCCTCCAGTCCAAACCCAGAACCAACAGAACACACAGGCTTCAGTCCCAAGGTACTCACAGGACTAAGCAGTGGGGGGGCTCCCACTTCCAAAGCAGGGAGTGGTAAGACTTCCCCCTATGGTAAACTGTCTCAATGACTTAACCTTAAACCTTCCAAGCCCTGCACAACTGACTGTTCCTTTAGGGGGAAAGATCGCCCTGCATGCAAAAAACTGGGAACTCATTACCCAAGACATACTCATCCGGGAGGCAAGGAGGCCTAGTACTAGAAAATCCTAATGCTGAAAAGTGGAAAAGATTCTGTTCCTGGAGCCAGACTCTGGGATGGGCACAACAGTGCCCAGTTTACCACATATTCTTCAATACTTAACAGAGATGCTTAACAAGGGTCTTTCCTTCTTTTCCATTACAATTCATGCTTCAGCCATTTCAGCACATAATACTGAGTCACCCCTCTTCTCTCACCCCCTACTGAAACAATTCCTCAGAGGGGACAAAAATTTAAGACCACCCAGGAGAGCTCCTACTCCTGCCTGGGACCTTAACTTTGTATTGGAAAAGCTCACTCTACCTCCTTTTGAGCCAGCTGCAACTGCAGAGTTGAAATTTCTTTCTTGGAAAACAGCCTTCCTTCTAGCCATCACTTCAGCAAGAAGGGTGTCTGAATTACAGGCCCTCATGGCAGTGAAGCCTTTCATCATCTTTCATGTGGGACAGGGTGTCCCTCAGGACCAATCCTTCTTTTATTCCCAAGGTGGTATCCAGTGTGGCCCTTAATCAGTCCATTCATTTGCCAGCCTTCTTTTCTAATCCGCAGAACAAAGGGGAACAAATACTGCACTCCCTGGATGTGCACAGACACCTTAGATTTTAATTGGACAGGACCAAGCCTCTCAGGAAATCTGAGCAGCTGCTAGTTGCCTTTGCTGCAGGGGCAGAGGGGAAGACCATTTCAAAGCAAACCATTTCTAAGTGGATAGACCATTGCATTCTTTTCTGCTATAAGCACCATGGAAAACCTACCCCACAGGGGATAAGACCCCTTTCCACCAGGGCTGCATCTACTTCTACGGCCTTTCTCAGAGGTGTTACTACCAAGGATATCCTAGAAGCTGCTACCTGGAGTTCTGTACATACCTTCACCAAGCATTACCACTTGCCAATTTTTTCTAAATCCAGAGCTGGTTTTGCCACTGCAGTCTTACAGGGCCTAATAGTCCTAATGCTCAATAACTGCCTCCTCCCTTCCTTAGCTTTGGGAATCTACCCAAATGTAATGACTGCAACAGTGAAACACGAAGAACATAGTACAGTTGTGTACACTTACCATAAATGTAGATGTTAGAGTGTATTCACTGTTGCAGTCCTGGTTACCCTCCCTCCAGCCCCCTGACTTCTATTGGCTATACCTCTCTTCTTGTTTACTATACTTAAGCTTTCTGGTGTATTTGCTTTTTGTTGGAGGTGTAACCTTATATTTAATTGCTTCCCATTATGGGGGCACCTGACATCTGGGGCAAGAAAAACTGATGTAATGGCATCAGCTGCATGCTTTATACCCCTGACTACCTGACATCATGGAAGATGACAGCAACTGACGCAGGACCTAAGACTTTAATAATCAGGCCGACTGATGGCTACCTGCAAGCAGATAACCCAAATGTAATGACTGCGACAGTGAATACACTTGAACATCTACATTTATGGTAAGTGTACACAACTGTACTTTTCTCCTTCTCCTAGGGATCCTCAGAGTGAGTGGCAGACCTTTACTTAGGGTTTGTTTAATACTTTGATGGCATTAAATCATCCTCAGTGGGTTTCTGTTCCTGCTCTTCCTTGGACTTCTACTCCTGTTAAAAGACCTATGGAATAGGATTCCTCTGTGGAGGAGTCAGATTCTGATGAGGAATCCCTTGCTTATTATTCCCAAATTCCTTCTCCTTTGGATTATGGGTCAGAGAAAGAGGAATTTAATAGTTCTGATACTTTTGGAGAAATTCCCTTTGGTGGGACAATCTCTAGGATGATAGAATTGTTTAAATGGAATTGTGCTCAGGTCTCTGAAATCCATAAGAGGTACTATGAGTTGTTGCAGATGTAATCTCTGAAATCTTCTGCTATTCCTCCTATCTTAGCTGCTTTGTTGGATGCTTTTTCCAATGGCTGTAAAGCTCCTGATTCTTTGCCCCCTGCTCCCAAGAAGCATGGTAGGTTTTATAGGGTGCCTGAGGATTGAAACTTTTTGTATAAATGTCCTGCTGCTGTGATCCCTCAGTGGTGTCTGAAGCCTCTGAGAAGCCTTCTCAGTTGTTTCCTTTGCCCAAGTTACTGCCTTCTGCTAAAGACAACAGAACCATGGAAAAGCTAGGTAAGAAGGTTTATGCTTCAGCTACCATGGCTTTAAGGGCTATTATCAGACCCATATATCCAGGTATGTGTTGGCTCTTCTTTCTCATACTTGTCGGATTATTTCTGATCTCCCAGACTCTGAGGTTAAAACATCTACTCTTGCTTTGCTAGGGACTTCCTCTCAAGTGGTTTGTCATTTTGTTAAGTGTAGTTATGATGTAGCGGATGCCTGTTCTAGAGCTGCTACTTTTGGCTCAGTGATGAGGAAGTTTTCTTGGCTTAGGCTTCAGCCTTTACCTGATAATATCAAGGCTAAGTTGATGAATGCTTCTCTTGATAATAACTAGCAGCTGCTTCCCCAAACAAATATTTTAAGTCTGTTCAGGATAAGAGTAGGGCCTTACAGGAACTCTGACATGTTTGTCTCTCCTGTGCCTAAATTTCAAAGAAACTACCCTAATAAGCCAGCCTTTTTTCACAGGCAGTCTCACCCTCCTAAGGGTAAAAAGAGTGGCAAGCAGACTTCTCTTACTAAGGCTACTCAGACTTCAGGGGCTCCTATGTCTTCCTTTCCTTATAAACCAGGTGTTGTGTGACTGTCCATCTGTTCCCAGTCGCATTCCTCTTCGCCTTTTTCTTTCTCCATCTTTTTTAGATTAACGGTTCAAGATTCTTGGATACTGTCCATTATTCACCAGGGGTATTTCATGGGGTGGAAATCCCATCCCCATTTTTTGGGCATTCCTCAGTCTCCTCAGGAGCAACTTCCTTTTTCCCCAGAGGTTCTTTAAGACCTTTTGACTCAGGGTGCTATTCAAGAGGTACCTGTGTTCTAAAGGGGAAGGAGTTTTATTCCAGAATGTTTCTAGTGCTCAGAAAAGAGGGTACTTGGAGACCAATTCTAGACGTCTCTCATCTAAATACTTTTTCTGAAGCTGCCCTCATTTCGAATGTTGTCCCTTCAGACTTTTTTTTTCTCCTTCTCTTTTGCTGCATCGGTCATATATGGTGTCTCTGGATCTGAAGGATTCTTATCTCCATATTCTGATCCCGTCCCTTTTCAGAAAGTTTTTGCATTTCTCTGTTGCTTCTTAGCATTTTCAGTTCTCTGCTTTGCCTTTTGGCCTTTTTACCGCCCCAATGGTATTCACCAAGCGCCCCACTCCTGTGATTGCTTTTTGCAGGCTTCAGGGGATTCAAAATTTTCCTTACTTGGATGACCTGCTGAGTCAGGCATCCTCTCCAGAGATTCTTTTGCAAAATCTTCATTTTGCCATCTTCCTTCTTCAGAGCCTGAGGTTCACAATAAATTTCCAAAAGTCTTCTCTCACTCCTTCTCAGGATTACGTATTTCTGAGTTGCAAGATTCAGATTCTGCCTATGCTGGCATCCCTGCCTCTTCCAAAGGCGTTGACTCTCGTTTCCTTCTTTCAAACTCTTCTTCCTCTGGACTCCATTACAGCCAGGGAGTTTCTCTGAGCACTGTGTTTCATGACATCCACCTTTCCTATGCTCCCTCTGGCCAAACTCCACATGAGAAAGCTTGTGTTTTCTGAAGTCAGTTTGGCTTCAACATGCACATCCTCTAAAATTTGTAGTTCCTCTTCTTCCTTGTCTCAAAAAGGAACTTCACAGGTGGATCCAGCAGTTGTCTCTAAATCCAGGGCTCCCTTTTCATCCCCTTCCTTCCCTCTCGGGAATTATTCACAGATGCTTCAGACGTGGATGGAGTGCAATATTTTACTCCCCAAAGGGTACAGTGGGCATGGTCACCCCCTTCAGGAGAAGGAGCACATCAGTGTCAAAGTGATGAGAGCTCTTGTGCTGGCTCTTCAGGCTTTTCAACCTCTTTTCTGTCCAGGGCTTCTCAAGGTATTCACGGACAATACCACAGTGATGTGATATATAAACAAACAGGAAGTAATAAGATGTTATCTTCTTTGCCAGTTGGCACTCCTGGTATGGGCTCTTGCTGTCAAGTATCAAGTGACTCTTCAGGCAATTTGCATCCCTTCAGGTCAAAATATTGTGGCAGACACACTGAGAAGGTCCTTAACTCAGTCTCATCAATGGATGCTTCACATGGATGTGTTTCTAGACACTGTCCACCAGTGGGGGTACTCCTGAAGTAGATCTGTTTGCCTCCTCTCTGAACAGACAGCCAGAGTCCTACCCATCTCCTCTGATGTGGAAGGTGGACGCCCTTTCTTTTTCTTGGAAGGGGTTGGTACTTTATGCATTCCTTCCCCTTCCTCTCATTCCAAAGATCCTGTTCAAAATGCAACAGGATGCTCCCAGAATCTTGTTGTTGACTCCCTTTTGGCTGTGGTAGCATTGGTTCCCTCTTCCTCTGCATTTAGCCAAGGACGGGCATCACAAGTTTCATCACAGGGTGGACCTACTCACACAAGACAAGGGATCTCTCATCCATCCCCATCTGTCCACTCTTCAACTGACACTGCTGGTGATAGGATTTTGATTCCATAGACACTTTTTTCTGAGGATGTGCTGAGGGTCCTGCAGGAGGCCAGGAAGCACACTAATGGGAAATCCTGCTTATTCAAATGGAAGAGGTTTTCTGTTTGCTGCCTCTCTCATAACCTGGACCCACTTTCTGTGAATGTTCTTCTGGTTCTCTGTTTGTGTGAGCTGCTCAATGCTGGTTGGACCTATTCTTCTATTAAGGCCCACTTAGCTATCTCTGCTTGTCTGCCTTTATCTCCTCCTTTGGCTTCTAGATTTGAGACTGAACAGTTTCTTAAAGACATCCTTTATATGAGACCTCCCAGGAAGCCTGTTCATCCTCCTTGAGATCTTATTTTTGTTTTGGAGATATTGACTCTGGCTTCTTTTGAACCTGCTGCTTCAGCTTCCATGCAACATTGTTCTTGGAAGGCTATTCTTTTGCTGGCCCTTACTTCTGCCAGACAGGTGTCTGAGCTTCAAGCCCTTATGGCTTGTCCTTATTTTTTGATATTTCATAAGGACAGGGTGTCATTGCTTACTAATCCTTTTATGCCTAAGGTGGTTAATAAGTTGTCACTTAATCAGTCTATTCATTTACTTACTTTTTTAACCTCTCCGCAGTCTGACTACGAGAGGGTGCTGTATACTTTGAATGTGCATAGATGACTCAGATTTTGTGTGGATAAGACTATTCAAAAATCTGATCAGTTGTTTTTCTTTTCGTCCTAGGTCCTTAGGATTAGCTGTATCCAAGCAAACTATTTCTTCTTGGGTATCAAAGGCTATTTCTTTTTGTTTATACTTTTCATGGTAAGACCCTTCCTTCTGTAAAGGCTCATTCTACTAGAGCTATGGCTTCTTCTGGTGCTTTGTCCAAGGGATTGGGTAGTAATTCTATTCTTGAAGCAGGTGCCTGGATGTCTGTACATACTTTTATCAAGCACTACAAGTTGGATGGTATCTCCAGAGCCAGAGTTGGTTTCCTAGGGCCATTCTTTATGGCTTCTTAGAGGACTCTACTGTTCCTTCCTCCTCCCATGTTTTTTCTTGAGCTTTGGGACTCTCCCATATGTTAGAAACACTGCAACAGTGACTATAAGGACATAGTATAGTTGTGTAAAATCTCAAAATAACAGTAGATGTCCTTAAATTCACTGTTGCAGTATTCACTCCCTCCCTCATTCCCCCTAGTCCTTCTCCTTCCTGGGTGTACTGATTACCTCCTAGGTTTCCTTAAACTGGTGTTCCTACTGGGGCAGTCAGTTCTGAGGATGGTACATCCAGGCATCACCTTTATGCCCTATGCTATGCGAGGAGCAATAATTTGACGTTCGGCATACCTTAAAGCAACAGTTAGCTTTGGTATACTGGCCGTCGGGCTACCTATGGCAGGGAACCCATATGTTAGGAATACTGCAACATTGAAGGAAAGGACATCTACTGTTATGGTAAGATTTTACACACCTGTACTATATCATTAAAAAGCATACCTCTAGGGTGGTCAAACAGGATGATGTGCTGGAGTTCCTCCATGTGCCAATCACAGTAGACAAAGTCCCATACCATATCCTAGCCAGCTGTAGGTCACTCTTGTCCCAAGACATGCACAATGCATACTTGGACCTACTGAATATACTTACCATCCAACCTAACACCCTAAACATGGAAGACTTTAATTACCCACTCTATAGACTGTGGAACCTATATGGTCTCAAATCCAAGGCACAGAGATTCTTGGACTTTGTAAATAGAAACACCCTTGACCAAATAGTGAATACACCCAGTAAAGGCGCCAATATACCAGACCTCATGCTCACAAATATGGGAGAACTCTGTACTCCCCAACATTTCATCCTCCCTGGTAAGGTCTGACCATAAAGCTGTCTCCTTCAAAACCAAAATTAACTTCATAATCTCCTTAAAACCAGTGACAGTTGCCTTTTATTAAGTGATGGTTTGTCAAAATTCAATGACTCTCCAAACTCGAAGAACACAGCAACCTATGCTGCATTGTTCTCAGAAACTCTGTACAATCGTGTGGATGGCTACATAGAGGCTGCTATATACTTTCCAGAAGTAAGACCAGGACTAGCCTCAGAAATAAACCAACATGGTGGCATGCCAAATTAAACAGGATATACAACAAAAGGAAAAATTATGGCAAAAATCAGGACGGGTAATTCCCCAAAAGATAAAAGCTCTTTCTTATCCAAGTAAGTAGGCAACTAAGAGGGTTAATTAGGTCAAGCAAAGCTAGCTTTGTGGTTGATAGCCTCTCAGGTGAATGATAACATGAGGCCTTTTATAGCTGTGTCTGAAACCTCAAGAGCAGCGTGCAGCAGTGTGCTGAACTCGTGGTTAATGGTGCCACATTCACTGAGCCTGGCAATAAAGCAATCCTGTTATTGGACAAATTCACTTACAGCTTTACCCCCAACCATTCCCCCAAAAATACCCTTCAACATAACCTCTAAAACTATAACTAGAGAGCATGTACTGTCTGCACACTAAAGCCAAGAACATGGCCTCAGTGGGCCCTGATGACCTCTTATGACTCCTCCTCAGTAGTCTAAAATATGACTTATCAGGACCCCTGGAGTCATTTAACTATAGTCTTAAACAGGCTTTGTGCCACATGAAAGGATGACTGGTGGTCATCTCCCTTCATAAGGGAGGACCTTCAACAGGTCCAGGAAACTACAGACCCATTTAGTATTTGACTAGTCATGTTTGCCAAGCTATGGAAAGAATTATCATTGAAATTATCAACGAGGACATAGGAGGCCTCCAGACACGATCCACCCCAGTTTGGCTTTGTCAGAGGAAGCTCATGGTTACTGAATCTGGTAAGACTTCTTTGAAAGGGTCGCTAAGGCAATGGGTGAGGGGAAAATGGTGCACACTGCCTATCTAGATCTGGATAAAGCATTTGATACAGTATCCCACTTGGGCATTGTCAACAAACTTTTACAGAACTGGGTATAAACCACTTTATAACATGCTGGGTAGCTAGCTGGCTCACTGATGGGACCTGGAAGGTTAGAATTGGTGAGGCCACCTTCACAAACAGGACAGTCACCAGTAGAGTACCCCAGTGCTCTGTGCTAGGCCGCTTATCTTTGGCATCTACTTCTTGGATGTTGAAGCCGATGTCAAAGACCTCTCACTAACCAGGTTCAGATGATTGCAAACTGGGAGCAGTCATTGACCCCCCCCTCCCCCAAGACGAGCACACCCTTCATGAAAGTCAAGTACAGACAAACACTTTGTGCAAAAGCTATGGCTTAAAGCTCAATAGCAAGAAATGCATTGTAGTATGATTTGGGAAGTCTGCCACCTGGGTAATTAAATCTTCAGTAAAACACCCTTAAAAGTTTATTCACTAGTCGAGGATCTGTGAGCTAGTGTAGTTATTAACCTAGCCTTCGACCAACCTGGGTCCAAGGTAGTAAGAAAATCCTTCTAAGTTGCTTAAGTTAAAAACAAGTGTATGGCATATAGGTCCAGAGAGGTCACCACACCATTGTACTCTACCCTCATCAGACCCATCGTGGACTATAATGCCCCCTTCAATACATACCTGACCAGGCACATGCAGCAACTGGAACGTCCACCAAGGTTCTTTACAAAAAGAAAATTGGGAGTAGATACAATGCTCTATGCTGATCACCTCAAAGCTCTGTCTCCATCTGGTATCATATAGTCGTCTGAGAGGTGATCTTTGCCTGGCATACATGACATTCCTGGACCCTATTTTGATTAACCTTTTGCACATCTGCAAAGCAAATAACATCAGAACTACTAGATTAAAAGACCTAACTTTTGTTTGTGACATAAATAGGACATGTTGGAGAGACAGATGCGTTTCTCCTGTTCTCTGGAAAAGTCTCCATCTATGTGAAGTAGAGTTCCTTCCTATCCCTATTTAAGCGAAACATGGACCAGTGGATGGATAATTGTAAATGTTCTCCTCACCTGCCTCCTAAGTCTTTGATGGACAGAGGCAGTCAGTAAATCACTACCTATATAAATCAAATTTGTGAGTCACCTTTGGGTTGCATGGGTAGGCTTATAAGGAGCCAGGTGGCCATTAGCCTAGTATACATCTGTGAATTTATGAACCTATTGCTAGCAAGTCTGGTTTGAAGTTATTTATGTAATATCCTGATAAATCCTTCTCAGATGAACAACAGGACAAAAACCTGTTGCAGGTTTAGTAAGATAAATCATCAGTTTATCATAAAATGACAGATTATGCAAATGAACAGCAGTTCTAATCCATTTGATGATACCCTTATAAATGTCCTGTAGAAGAGATGCTGTGTGGAGAGAGAATGAGAAACTCCTGTCTAGTTGTTGTCATCAGACCAGAAGTGGGGGTAGAGGACTGATTATATCCTATTCTGACATTGGTTCTGATGTGCATACATACATATGTGTGTGTGTGTGTGTGTGTGTGTGTGTGTGTGTGTGTGTGTGTGTGTGTAGATACAACAGATATAAAAAGTATACACACCCGTGTTAAAATGCTAGGTTTTTATGATATAAAAAAATGAGACCACAGAAAATCATTTCAAAATTTTTCTCACCTTTAATGTGACCTATAACCTGCACAATTCAATTGAAAAACAAATCTGTTGAACATAAAAAATAAAAAAGTACAATACGCTGGTTGCATAAGTGTGCACACCCTTAAACTGCTACTTTGTTGTGTGTACACATCCTTAAACTAATAATTTGTTGAAGCACCTTTTGATTTAATTACAACATTGTCTTCTTGGGTACACACCTGCCATCAATTAGAGACTCTGATTTACCCCAAGTAATGTTCAGCTATCCTAGCAAGATTTTCCTGACATTTACTCAGTTACCTGCTACAGCAAAAGCCATGGTTCGCAGAGAGCTTACAAACCATTAAAGGGATCTCATTGTTGAAAGTTATCAGTCAGGAGAAGGGTACAAAAAATTTTCAACCGCATTGGATATACCATGGAATACAGTGAAGACAGTCATCAAAAAGTGGAGAAAATATGGGGCAACAGTGATGTTGCAAAGAACTGGATGTGCCTCTAAAATTGATAAAAAGACAAGATGAAAACTGGTCAGTGAGGCTGCCAAGAGACCTACAGCAACACTGAAGGAGCTGCAGGAATTTCTGGCAAGTACTGGTTGTGTGTTGTATGTGACAACAATCTACCATATTTTCCATATGTCTGGACTATGGGGTAGGGTTGAGCCCAGCTAAAATTTCCAAAACAGTACATCAGGTCTCTCAAAAGCACATGGGAAAATGTGTTATGGTCTGATGAAAACAAGGTTGAACTTTCTGGCCACAATTCCAAAAGGTACGTTTGGTGCAAAAGCAACACTTCGCATCACCAAAAGAACACCATCCCCACGGTGAAGCATGGTGGTGGCAGCATCATGCTTTCAGGCTGCTTTTCTTCAGCTGGAATTGGGGCTTTAGTCAAGGTGGAGGGAATTATGAACAGTTCCAAATACCTGTCACTTTTTGCCCAAAACCCTCAGGCGTCTGCTATAAAGCTGAAGGTGAAGAGGAATTTCACCTTTCAACACGACAATGACCCCAAGCATACATCCAAATCATCAAAAGAATGGCTTCACCAGAAGAAAATTAAAGTTTTGGAATGGCCCAGCCAGAGCCCAGGCCGAAATCCAATAGAAAATCTATAGGGTGACCTGAAGAGGGCTGTGCACAAAAGATTCCCTTGCAATCTGACAGATTTGGAGCACTTTTGCAAGGAAGAGTGGGCAAATATTGCCAAGTGAAGATGTGCCATGCTGATAGACTCCTACCCAAGAAGACTGAATGCTGTAATTAAATCAAAAGGTGCTTCATCAAAGTATTAGTTTAAGGGTGTGCACACTTATGCAACCAGCTTATTGTACATTTTTTTTATATTTTCCCCCTAACAGATTTTTTTTTTCAATTGAATTGTACAGGTGTAGGTCATATTAAAGGTGGGAAAAGTTTTCAAATGATTTATTGTGGTCTCTCTTGTATCACAAAAACCTGGCATTGTAACAGGGGTGTGTACACTTTTTATATCCACTGTGTGTGTGTGTGTGTGTGTGTGTGTGTGTGTGTGTATATGTATGTGTGTATATATATATATATATATATATATATATATATATATATATATATATATATATAAATAAATAAAATGTATAGTAAATGTTGAAGGAACATAGGGATACCTGCAAGGAAGAAAGCCACATCTGTCCAAAACACTAAACAAGAAGGGCTAGCCCATGCTATTGTATTCTTTTTGGGTATCCAGTCTCATGATCAGTCATAGCCACTGAGTTCCCTTTATTAACAAACGTTTGGTATTTGAAGTCCTGTGTCACATTTGGGTACTAAACATGCAGCTTTTGAAAAGAAAAGAGACAGTTCTGCTAGTTTTGATGGTTCTCCTTTGCCTCCGACTATTTTCCCTGGTGTATTAATACAGGTGTATTCTCAGAAACAGTTGCAGGTATCCCATTCTACGGACAACTTTCCCTTTGAATAGGGGTTTTATCTAATATTTCAGGGATACTGGCCTTTAGCAAGTCAGTGGTCAAGGATTCTTGAGAAAAAGTATTGAGTTGCTAGCAAGTCAGACAGTGCAAGCAAAACTTCTAGCTAGGAGGTGGCAGTAAGTTACTTGATGGTTGGGTAGAAGTTGCTGAAGCTTCTGTAGTAGCTTCTGGTATCTAGTTAGGTGAGTTGGTCTGAAGGATGTTTTTTGTAACGGGCCAGGCTAAAATGCGAAGACAGTACATAATAACGGTAACATAAATACTGTACAAATAGAAGTGTGTTTGAAGCTTCTTTTGAGGCAGAGTGATGATAAAAACCTGTGTAGTAGGCCAATGCAAACAGAAGGGAATGCAGCATGTCTCATAGGAAATGCTTGCAGCAAGAGGTTTCTAGCAGAATGTTGGAGCATGCTGTGTTAGCTTGATATAAGAAGTGTATACAGTACACAGTTTAAAGTGGCTTCTTACTGTACAAGTGTACTCCTTGGGTAACAATTTTAGTGTAGTTCACTTTGTTATTCAGATTAGTTTGTGACAGATAAGGAAATAAATATGAAGACAAATTGTTGAAAAAAATTACTGATTTTGCATATTAATGCACTTGCTTTTATTTGCATTTTTCACGGATGTTGACCCATCAAATACATTTTTCTTAATGTATTTAATTTCAGTCAGACTCTCAGCTGCTTTCTCAATTGCTACCTCCTGTTTCACCAGTGAAGTAAAGGTATTCTGACTATCAGAAGTTTGTCTCCTTAAAACATTAAGGCACACCGTATGTATTTGTACTTAGTGTAAACTGTAGCCACTGTATTTTTAACTGTTAGTCATTGCCTGCATTAATTGTTACCAGTTTTGCTTTATTGGAATCCAGTCAACCACAGTGCTAATATATGGAACAGACAGTTGAAATACTGTCTGGATCTTAAAAATAACTGCAGTAATCTTTATTAGGGAGTTGAATTTATAGATTTTGACATTGCTGTGTTTGACTCCACCCTTAATTTAACCCACATACTGTTTTGCTAACGTGAGCAGAGGCAGTTCCTGTGTGGCCCAGAAATACTGGAACTTGAAGATTATTAATGTACTCAAAAGAGAATTAACATAAGCAAACAGCATTACTTTGCAGATAAACTGCACCCTTCCTGTTTTGTATGCATCAGGAGCTTTTGACTGTGGAACTGATTTAGGAAATTGCTTTTTTAGAGTCCCACTTTTTATAAATATGACATTGGGTGAGGTTTTTCCCTCCATGTAAAACTGATTATTTCCTGTTTAATCTTCATTGAGTGTTTTTCTTTTTTGCAACTTTTGCAAGACAGATGTGTAGGTTAGGAATAAGAATTTGTGATTTTAAAACTTTAGTTCTTTAGGAGTAAATAATCTATGACACGTTTTGTGATATTAGACTTCTAGCTCCTTTATCTTTACAGCAGTAAGATGTTTAAATGTTACTGAAGTGTACTGTGCAAAGAAATGCTTGGCAGTACAGATGTACATAAACTTGCAGTAAAATAATTACAAATACAGTGAAACAGATTTGCCATTTTTTCTAAGTGAAGTTAGATAAGCTGTTAAGGATGACAGTATCTTATCTACTTATATAATGCTAAGTATGTTTTCTTTCTGAGCTTCCCTGTTAGAATTGAAAGGACAGTATGCAGTTCCTGTCTTGGTTTTAGTTTCTTTTACTCCACTGCAGAAACTTTTTTTTCACAATTGTTCACCATCCTCAGGATAGTCTAGTAGGCATTCACAGTGAGTTAATCCTGGGGGGTTGGTATAGTGGTTAAGGTGTTTACCTCACAAACACAAGGTTTGATGCGCTCCTTTGAGTGAAATTGTCTAGGATTAAAATGCCGTGCAAGGCAGGTAGCCTAGTACTTGCCTATGAACCTACAAATACCCTAGTCCACTGTGTGAATGAATTGATTTATATGACTGTCCATGAGTGAGGGCATGATGGTCTTGGGTGTAATAAGGTTTAAAAAAAAAAAAAAGGGAAAATACTTTGATTCAGGGAAATTCTTTCAGCAGTTACCAAGGCTTTCCTTGTAGCAGTCATCCAATAGCATCTTTTCCTCTTGTACTCGAGTCTGTGGGCCTTCCTTCTGTGACTGCTGCTGTCACACACATAATGTTTGCGTATAAGGTGCAGCCGTACCACATCAGTTTCATTTCTTTCTGCCACTACACTGATCATATCTCTTCCTGTCAACACTCGGTGAAGGAGAATACTTCTGTCTGAATGCCAAAAATATGCAACAGTTCTGCTGATGAATGAAGCAAGATGTCTTTGCTTTCAGTAACTCTTACTTCTGAGGCCCTTGCAGGAAATTGTTAGTTTGGAGCCATATCACTTTGTTAATGAACATATTGTCAGAGTTTTATTGCAGTCTTTTGTTGCAAAGTTGTTCTGGTGCATGTCAGAGACTTGCAAGCTCAGTTATTCCATGGTCACGGTGCTTATCTCAGACATTTCTGTATATTTTGACCTTTGGATGACTGAAGTATATCCCCATTACCAGCCAGTAGTATAGCTAGGACAGGGCAAGGCAAGAAAGATAACTGCCTGTTCCGGAGATACGGTCGGCCTATGCTGATATTTAATGCAATGCCGGCTTTTAAAAGCCGGTATTGCACTTGGGGTCAAACTTGAGTGCTGTAGTGCACTGAGGGTGATTTAAACTGCAACAACTATTTACTACAGTGTAGATAACAGTTTGCTACAGTTTAAAATTTAAAAACAAAATTTTTACTTAAAAGAAAAACATTTTTTTTTTTTTTTTTTTTAATAAAGTCTGAGTGCTGTAGTGTTCAGTACAAGCAGGGGTATAAACTGTAACAACTGTTTGCTACATTTGTAGAAAGTAGTTTACTACAGTTTATAAGCATAATTATTTTTATTTATTTATTTAATAAAAGGGAACAGGGGTAGGACACAAAACAGGACCTGAATGGCTGGGCATTGGGAATGGGGGCATGTTATGCATCTGGCCGCCTGGTTTTTAGAAAGAACATTCTTTTTTGGGTGGTGGTAGTGTAGATCTGTAAAAAAACTGATTGGTTAATACAGATTTAGTAAAGTACTTAAAATGCTTTTTTTTGTTTTGCTCTTCACCTAAAGAGCTGAGAGAGTGGGGAGCTAACCTTTGAAGAACCCTTTATCTCCTTGAGACTTGAATTTCTTAACTGGCAGTCTTGCCTTTTCCCCATTTGACCATGCTGGTTTGGCAGCTGTATAGTTCATCTCTTGAAAATCTTGTTGGGTGTTACCACATTTAGAAGGATCTGAGAGCTTTAGCTGCTTATTTGTTGTAAATCATATTTGATACTCTACAAAGACTTTAAAGGTATAGTAAGTAGTTATTTGGTAAAAATGTTGTTGGGAATCCTCTGCAGTGGGTTGAGTATTGGGAAGAACCACAAGTAGGACCACAAAACCTCCTGGGAGGCTGAGGCTGGTGAGGGACCAAAAAGTGAGTCCTGAAACCCTGGTGGTACCCATTGTGCCATCTTCTCCGCGTGCCTCTGTTTTCTTCTTGGGTGCCTGATGGTGGAACCATAAGCACTTCATCCTGTCTCGAGGGCGGGCAAAGCCATTTTACCATTTTCCAGTGTCATCACTTCATCTGTTCCCCCATAGACTTGCAGCCTTTTAGCCTTTGTAGCGTTTTGCTTGACATAAACAGTTTGCTCTTCTTTGGAGTTCTGGAGATTTTGTCAGCATTATAATTTAGACAATAAAATAGTAAAGATGTGGTCTAGATCAGAGGCCATTTAAAGGAAGACTGAAATATTTTAATATGTTAACATTACGGAAAGGAGGCAGGGTAGAAACACCATAAAGGAAAGCCCAGGTGCTTATTGTATTTCAAGGTGCACATATCAGAAGAGATATGATGGAGTTCGTAGAAAGTAATTTAGATAACTGTGATTGGAGCAACCTTTCTGAAAAGGTAATGGGGATAAAACCGTGAGTAAATTTAAGACACAATATCATAAGCATATGGCTCTTATTAATGAATAGGGGTTGGGGTTGCATAATAGGTATTGTAGTTTATCCATTAAAAGGGGAATGGTTAAACCAGGTGAACCATGCTGTCTGCCTCCCGCTCAGTCTTTTACAGTATTCTAATAACCCTTGAATGGGTGTGAACATAATTAGCAGAAATAGTGTTTTTACAGTAATTAGAAACAATTTGCCATTATTTATGAATAGTACTTGAATTTTTACACTACCAATATATATACATTAATTATATCCTTAACTGACTGTTTAATAAGTCATCTTACCTTTAAGTGGTAATCTGCACAAATTGCCGTTTTGTTACTAATTTTGTAGTATTATTTCTCTAAAGAATTTCAGCAGTAGTTTTGAGATGGAATGGGAGATAAAACAGCAGTATTAAATTAGTGAAGGCATGGGTCAGTGAATTAAGTAATGTTACCCTCGTCCACCACAACTGTTGTGTAGAAATGTATCGGACCTGGACCACCCATAAACTTCTGTCTGAGGCCCTATAGTTGTTCATAGGATGCTGTTATTTGAGGTGATGGCTTTAATGAAGAATTAATATCCATTGAAGCCTTGAAGCTTAATTCAGAACTTTTCCCTATACAGAGTCTAATTTTGACCCCCTTCCCAAGCTGCACCTTCTTTAGCTGCATGTGTTATTTTACTTGTATCGTCCTGCTGAGGTGAGAGAGAGCATCAGTCTATAAACTGTTATGCTGTTCTTATATAACTTTGTTATTTAGTCACTAAGCAAGCACCATTGGTGGTGGTCTGAATTGAAAACCATTTGGATTGTAAGGTGTAGGTTTTTATGAGTATGTACTTCATTCTGAGACCCTTAGTTTCTTTCCTAAGACTTACGAAACAGTTTGCAACACTTGCGATATTGAAGTTTGGGAAATAGGGAGTGGAGGTGTGTGTCTGTGTCTGTCTGTGTACACAGAAACACACGTATATTTATATATTGACATTTGATTACTGGGAAAGTCTTACTGGGCAGGAGCCTATTTTCAGTGAAGACCTGTGGAGAAAAGCTCCATATGGTACTATTAAAGCCCTCAAACACACTTGCATCAGTGTAAAAATGTCAAATGCACTTCCACCAAAAACCTTTAAACAGTAGGTCAGAACTACCACTCTGCAGAAAAGCATTCTAGGCGATTTTTTAATGGGGCAAGCCCCATGCACCCCCCGTACCCCTCAACTAATATATATATATATATATATATATATATATATATATACACACACACACACACACACACACACACACACACACACACACACACACACACACACACACACACAGGTGTACTTCGCTTTATTGAAAACTCACTCCACTGAAAATGAAATTACTAGGACCACTTCACTGAAAGCTCACTTCACTGAAAACTCACTTGACTGAAACTCATTTAGTTGAAAGTTATATATGGCCTTTTCCCCACTGTAGTGCGATCCTGGAGTTGGTATATATAGTAAGGGGGGGTGTTGGGGGCACAGCCCCCCCCACATATGTTGGTTATGTATTCTCTTCTGGAAACAGTTATTCATTAGACTTGTAAGTATCACTGTGTATAGTTTAAAATGTTTATAATATGAGGGGGGCTACGCCCCCCACACACCCCCAATGTGGGGGTCTGTGCCCCCCACATACCCCCTTACTTTATATACTAACTCCAGGATTGCACTACAGTGGTGAAAAGGCCATTTATAACTTTCAACTAAATGAGTTGCAGTCAAGTGAGTTTTCAGTGAAGTGAGCTTTCAGTGAAGTGGTCTCACTGATTTGACTTTCGGTGAAGTGAGTTTTTAATCAAGCGAAGTACACCTATATATATATATATATATATATATATATATATATATATATATGTGTGTGTGTGTGTGTGTGTGTGTGTGAAAATTCTAACCCTGAGAGAACACAACAGTGGAAAAAGATCTTTCCTACAACCCAGTAATGCGTGATATCTCTCCAGCTATTCAACCATCCTGACATTTGATTGCATGTATATGTATATACGGGTCTATTTCAGATGATGATGATGAATATATGGCCGAGGACCAGATCGAAGTTTTGAAAGTTCGAATGTTCTGAATGGAGATCACCATACAATGCGGAATGGGAAATTCACTGTTTTCATTACTTTAGTGCAATCTCGGAGTTGGTACATTTAATTAGCAGGAGGTGTGAGGAGTGCAGAGGGGCTTTCCCCCTGCAAAAATGTAAAAAAAAACTTTTTTGTTTTTATATATTTTTTTATTTGAAGTTCGAAGTTTCAAAACTTTGATCATCTGGTCCTCAGCCATATGATGTTCAAAGTTTTGCAACTTCAGTCATCTGAAGTAGACGTGTGTGTGTGTGTGTGTGTGTGTGTGTGTGTGTGTGTGTGTGTGTGTGTGTGTGTGTATATATATATATATATATATATATATATATATGTAAAATGTGTGTATGTATGTGTATATAAACACAACACATATTTTGTTATTCCTTGAGCACTTTTCTAGATTGCAGAAAGTATTATTGTTTAAGATTGTCACGCACACATACACTCAGTCACTGAGGGGGGTTAAGGAAATTTCTCCTTTTCCCCACTGTGATCTTAGAGTTTGTGTATGTGTATAATATATATTTATTAACTATTTTATATTTTAGAGAGGATGGCTTGCTCCCCCTAAAAAGTACTTGTTTTCTGTATTTAACATTGTTTTCAGTGATACATTTCACCAGTGGATGTAATGGGATCCTATCTCGCCTACATTCATAACTGATGGGTTCGGAGACGATCCCTCGGCTCCGACTCGGCCACTATATAGTAGAACGAAGTCTCTAATTGGCTGGGCTACCCCTTATCCCAGAATGCACCACGCCTGCTTCCCCAGATCTCGTTTGCCGCTTTTCAAGCTCAGAGTCGTCCAGTCGGAACAGAGACTCCCTCGGAGCCTCTCGGTTCCGACCATCATTCCTACCCTGTCCTCGGCGTCAGGGTTCGGTACCAGGACTTCCTCGGTCGGGGCCGAGGGGAACACTTTGGAACTGGTATCTTCGGTGCCTAGTCTTCCCCTCGGAGCGTTGGCCGCAGGGATTCCCGGTACCGTCGTGGTCTCTCAGCCGGTATCCTCCGTAGAGTCTGGAGGTCCTGCTTTTGAGGCCATGAGGAGTGCGCTGGCCATGTCCTTGCCGGCACAGCAAGTCTCTGCCTCACCGTCCCTAAACTTGGGAACTGGTGCTTCTGGTGTGCTTCATTCCCATGACAGCGGGGCCCCAGGGCCTGAGGATACCCCCTTGGGGGGGTTCCCTTCTCCCGGGAGGTCCTTCTGAATCCGCTTTGGATGAACCTCCAAGGAAGAAATTGTGCAAGAGGAAGCACATTGACTCCCAGGATGAGTCTATCACTTCAGATACTGACCTCGATGATGCGGAGGGGTCCCCAAAATCGTCCTCGGATGACGTCTCATTCTCCGATATCCTCGAGATCCTGAGACAGAGAGGCGATTGGCAGTCCAAAACACCTTCCGCAGAAGAGTCAGTCTTCCTCAAGGCCTTTGGGGCCCAGCCCTCCGCCTCCTGGGTGTCTCCACCCTTCGATGAATTGCTAGATTTAGTTTCTCGAAGGGTGTGGGAACACCCTGATTCTGTGGAACCGGTGCCCGCCAGGCCTAACAAGTTCCTCTCAGCCCCTCCTCAAAAGGAATTTTTGACCAAAGGAGTTGCAGTAGATGCGATGGTGGTGGCATCTGCCACTCAGCAGGACGTGGCAGAGGCTTCAACGTCTATTCACCCTCCTAATAAGGATTCCAGGAGCATGGATAGGTGCAGGCGTACCCTTTCTTCAGCGGCCTTTACCCTGCGGTCGCTGAATTACCTTTGTCATTTCACCAGGCTCCAAAGGGACCTCTTCAAAGAGTTAGGAGAGTCTCTTACGGGTAACCTTCCTGAGGCGTTAGCCCAAACTGTTGGCGCCCAGATGACTACCCTATCTTCGATAGTCAACTCGTCCATGAGGCTCATCTCGTATGCGGCCGAAGGGGCGAGTAGAGCAGCGGGAACAGGCATGGCTCTTAGAAGACACGCCTGGTTGCGCTTGTGTCCCTTTGCGGAGGCTTTTAATTCTTCCTTCACCGACGCCCCTTTTGATGGGTCCTCCCTGTTTGGACCCAAGGCGAAGAACACACTGACTCGGTGGGAGCAGGAGGGCAAGACCTTGACTGCCGTGGGGGCCCGTTTTTCCGCTCCTTCTAGACCTTACCCCAAGGCCCAGAGTGGAGGGAAAATGTGTTTCAGGAAATCTCAAAGGTCTTTCCCTACTCCACCGAGTGATCCCCCCTCTAGAGGCAGGGGGGGGAATTCAGGAAGACGCCACCCCAGAGGCGGCAGAGGCCCCCGTAACTCTGGAGACCGCGATTCCTTTCGTGGTTCATCCTACGCTCCCCGTCCCTGAGACGTGGCCCGACTGCGCATCTCCGGAGCCAGTCGGGGGTCGTTTTGCGGAACACCCACAGGCTTGGGAATCTATCACCAAGGATCAGTGGGTGCTCCAAACCATAACCGGAGGCTATCTCATCCCTTTCACCAAGATCCCCCCTCTTCCTATCGGGAAAATCCCGAATGTGCCACCCAGTCAGCGGGATCAAGCAGCGGTCGAGGTTTCAAAGCTGCTAAGAAAAGGAGTTATCCAGCCTGTCCCCGCCGACCAGATCGGATCAGGAACTTACTCAAGACTATTTTGGTGCCAAAAAAGACAGGGGACTTAAGGCCCATTTTGGACCTCAGCTCATTGAATCGCTTTGTAAAAAAATCCAAATTCCGAATGGTTACTCTTCAGTCCATTCTCCCGTTATTGGAGAAGGATGTCTGGATGTGCTCCATAGATCTCAAGGACGCTTACTATCACATTCTGATAAGTCAAGAGTCCAGGAGTCATTTACGCTTCCGCCTGGGAACCAGTCATTTCCAGTTCCGAGCACTGCCCTTTGGTCTCACCACAGCCCCCAGGGTGTTCACCAAGTGTATGGCAGTGGTGACAGCTCACTTGAGAAGTCTAGGATTCCAAGTGTTACCCTATCTAGACGACTGGCTCCTTACTGCCACCTCCAAGCATCTGTTACTTTGGGCGCTTATGACCACAGTCAGTTTGGGTCATTCACTAGGAATCACGTTCAATTGGGGAAAATCTGTGCTGCAGCCATCTCAGCGTATTACATTTATAGGCGCAGAGTTAGACACAAGAAGAATGCGGGCATTCTTGCCTGTAGAAAGGATTCAGGTCCTGCAGTCTCAGGTTCAAACCCTGTTACCCAGATCACGAGTTCAGGCCAGACTGATTCTGCAGTTATTGGGCACGATGGCCTCGACTATTCTACTAGTCCCCTTAGCCAGGCTGCACATGCGGGTGCTGCAATGGCTACTGTTGGTTCAATGGTCCTTTCAGGAACTTCCCCTGAACCATTTGGTCCAGATTACCGAAATTTGCCGTCGGGACCTACGTTGGTGGCTGCTTCGGTCCAACCTGGACCAGGGGCGACCCTTTGCCCTTCAGCCTCCCGTCGCCACGGTGACCACGGACGCCTCCCAGACAGGGTGGGGGGGTCATTATCTGGACAGGTCTGTCCAAGGCACGTGGCAGGCCCAAGAAACACACTTACATATCAATATCCTGGAAATGAGAGCGGTGCTACTGGTGTTGCAAGCACTTCATCATGCTCTTCCCCGGGGTACTATTGCGATTCTATCCGACAGCATGTCGGTAGTCTGGTACATAAACAAGCAAGGCAGAACCAGGTCCTACCCTCTTTGCCGAGAGGCCATGAGAGTGTGGCATTGGGCGATTTCTACCCAGCGTTTCCTAGTGGCAACGCACATTCCGGGGAAATCCAATGTGATTGCAGACAGGCTGAGCAGAACTCTCCTGTTACCCCACAAGTGGTCCCTCAACAACAGGGTGGCTGCAAACATCTTTGCCAAGTGGGGCCTCCCTTCTTGCGACTTGTTCGCCAGTCCTCACAATGCGAAATGCAGGGACATCTTCACTCTGACTCCCTCTCAGGGGCAGATTCCCAGGGACGCTCTAGCTCACAGTTGGCCCCCCGATCTACTTTACGCCTTCCCTCCGGTTCCCCTTCTCCCGAAGGTGATACAGAATGCGATTTATCTAGGGAGCGACATGATTTTGATCGCTCCACACTGGCCTCGTCAGGTTTGGTTCCCCTTCCTTCTGAGGTATGCGGTGGAGGACCCATGGTTTCTGGACCTAGTGCCCGACCTGTTGACTCATCAGTTGGGACAGTCTCACCCATCCCTCAGATCCTTGAGGTTGGCCGCTTGGTTACTCCACTTCCAACCTTAGTCAGAGATAACTCTTTTTCTCCAGACGTCATCCACATTTTGTCCTCTTCTCACAAACCTTCCACTATTAAACTGTATTCCAGCAAGTGGAAGAGGTTTGCTCCTTGGGCCCAGCAACGAGGTCTTGATCCCCTTACCGCCCCAGTACCTCAGGTTTTAGAATTCCTGGCTTCTTTGTTTTATTTGGGCTCTTCAGTTTCCACAATTAAAGTCCAACTGGCGGCTATCTCTAATTTTCATGTCTCCTTTGAGCCTTCCTTAATGGCAAACAGGCTTTGCAAATCTTTCCTTAAAGGAGCGTGGCTCCTTCATCCCCCAGTAGCCCATTCTGTGCCCCCTTGGGTTCTGAATATGGTTCTAGCTTCTTTAACTGCCCGTCCCTTTGAACCAGCAGCTACTTGTGATTTAAAATTTCTATCTTGGAAAACCGCTTTTTTGGTGGCAATAACCTCTGCCCAGCGGGTCTCAGAGCTTCAGGCTCTCTGTTCTAATCCTCCTTATTTGACTTTTCACAAAGACAGAGTGTCTCTCAAGTTAAATCCCTCTTTCTTGCCCAAGGTAGCACCCCCCTTATGCATTCAACAATCCTTGGAGCTCCCGGTGTTTTTTCCCAAATTCTCCAATAGCGCAGAATATATTTTCCATCAGTTGGATGTTCACAGACAACTGCGTTTTTATTTAAGTAGGACCAATCAGACACGAAAGTCAGATCAGCTGTTTGTGTCCTTTGTGGAAAATAGGTTGGGTCAACCGGTGGCTAAAACCACCATAGCCAAATGGATTAAAGATTGCATCTCCTTCATCTATTCACAGTCTGGCAAAGAGCTACCATTCCCAGTCGAGGCTCATTCTACCAGGGCAATGGCTACTTCTGTAGCATTTCACTCCAAGTTATCGACAGATGATATCTGTGCGGCTGCTACCTGGACTTCTCCGCACACCTTTATTTCTCGTTACAAGATAGATGTGGCTTCTCGAGGTAGAGCTTCCTTTGGTTCCACAGTTCTCAGGAGTGTTTTCCAATGAGCCACCCGGGATTTAGGTGCTAGGGATGCTGTCCCATCAGTTATGAATGTAGGCGAGATAGGATCCCATTACATCTTTTAGTTATGTACTTACCATAACTTCGAATGTATGGGATCCATCTCGCCTACATTCATACGTACCCGCCCTCCTTCCCCCTTCCCATTGGACTTAGAGGGAATGTTGCTACTTACTGAGTTTTTCTCTTGAAGGACTTTAGTTTGTTACAGTTGTTGGTATTTTTCTGTGCCTGGATGTAGGTATATAAAAGCGAACAAACAAGATCTGGGGAAGCAGGCGTGGTGCATTCTGGGATAAGGGGTAGCCCAGCCAATTAGAGACTTCGTTCTACTATATAGTGGCCGAGTCGGAGCCGAGGGATCGGCTCCGAACCCATCAGTTATGAATGTAGGCGAGATGGATCCCATAATTCCGAAGTTATGGTAAGTACATAACTAAAAGTTTTATTTGATGGTTTGTATCTTGACCATATGTTTCAGCATTGATCCATGCTGTAATATATAATTTCCATAAATGCTTGCATGTGGTATCTACAGCTAACAGCTGTATTTCTTGATGCACCTTTTTCAAACCTGTAAAGGCAAAGCAGTGCAATTAAAGGCAGGTAAGCCCCGTCTTTGCAGGGAAGAACTGAAATTAGGGAAACTGGCTACCTCTCGTGTTTGTAGTGCTCTTTTCATCTCGTTGCCCAATGCAGCAAAAAAAAAAAATCTTTACTGAGCCAAGTGCACCAACCAACCAGCAGCCATCCCAATGAACATTATTAGCAAAGTCAGCACCATTAGTCTTTTTCAAAATGTAGGGCAGCGCCGTAAGTGGATGTATTTTCCTCTCTGAATGGAAGGTTTTACTGGTGTTTTCAGATGTTGCTGTCAGTCTTTGTAAGGGAGAATCTAATACATTTACTGGAGTATGGGTTAGCCAAGCCCTCTCGAGTTGCCTTCTTCCTGTATTTCTACCTTAGAAAGTCCTGATCAAACAGGAAGTGTGTCTTTCTTGCTGTGTTGTATCTGGTGTCAGCAGTGATGTTGTATGCCGATGTCTGTAACAGAGATGAGCAAAGTCATGTTTTTCTTTGTCACGTGTCTTACCTGCACTAAGCAACAGAATGCTGTGCTGTCAGAATTTTAGGCCACAGTATTGACAGCGTGCTAATGAGTATGTAAAGATCTCTGAGGTTCCTAGATATTGTCTTGGATATGATCAGAGAATATTAGAAATTATCATCTGTCTGCCTGTACTTACTGCTAGAAGAGATTCTGTGTGGTATGGACAACATCTTTAGGTTCACTTGTTTCTTAACATGTGCATCCAGTGCACTTAATTCTGAAGACGTTACAATTTACAGAAGATCGTCTTCGACTGTGCTACACATTAAAGAGAGAAAACTGGGGGATTTAATTTGTCATCGTGAATAATCCCATTTTCTGTGAGGCTGTACAATTTCTGAGTTGAGATCAGTGTACTACCTCAGTAAACAGTTGTAAAATATTTAAGTGTAGGGATGTGAGGGTGAGCCACCCCACTTTATCCCCAGGGTGTTTTTTTTTAATTCCTAATGAAGAACCATCAGGCAGATGTTTGAGTTAACACTCAACCCTGCAGCATCCTGTATACCACTGTTATGATAAATAAGGACAGATATTACCCTGATGTGTTACTTTGCATTCCATAAGAGTGACTCCTGCAAGACACATTACTGCATTCCCAGTAATGCTGTTAGGTAGCAAAGATCTGTAAGCTGTACCTTGTGAAACAGGCAGGGCATTGACATCTGGCCTGACTAAAAGTAGAGCTTGATGCTGTGTTTTTGCTTTGCTTTTGTTCAGAAACCCGTATTAGAAGAAAACAAAACATAAAATGCACGCAAATCTTCCTGTCACTGCTGAGGGATCAGCTGTATTTATAGGATGAGTTTTAGGGCATGTAGTAGAAAACAGTTAGAATAGAAATTACTTTTTAAATGTAGTCCGTTTCTTGTACTGTTTCTTTGTGCATTGGTTTCTTTCCGCTTTAGAGTCAGTTCTAAAGAGTTTTGTTTATGCCTTGTAATGGTTTTGCATGACAGAAGAAAAGATGCCTTCTTGACGAGCTGAGGGACTTCTTAAGAACTTTATTTACACAATGTCATTTGGCTGTGTTCCACTGTACTTGTTAGGAAATCTGAGTATTGTGGCTAGGCTGCACTGTTGAACAGTCTAGGTTACTCCAGATACTGAGAGTCTCATAAATTGCAAGACTTTGCCTTATTTGGGTGATTGACAACTGTAAATACTAGCACATAAAGAACAGTGCACCAGAAAAGTAATTGCTGAATTAAGTGAGCTTCTTTTCCTGTTAACTTTCAAGAAAATGTAGATGTACAGTCCGACGAGGCAGGCATGGACATGACAAGTATTTCATTTAAGAGCTTCTGCTTAGCAACACAAGTCAAGGTCAGCACCCTGTCAAAAGCCGCCGATGCTGCTGCATGTCACTGTCTCATTTCATTGCATGTGGATGCTGTCAGTCTGGTTACTGTGTGGGACTGTAAAATATGTACAGACTGTTTCTAGCTTCCTACATGGAATTTCCTTTTTTTGTTATGTGGACTTGCTGTGTTTTATTTGAAATGTTTTCACTATTTGTCAACTGACTTTTCTCCAAAGGGAAGAGAAGACTGCATTGTTTTCTGTAAAGTCCACCTAGAAACATCAAAGGTATGGGTAAATGCCCATCCATGTAGAAAGGGGTCAGTAGGAGATGCTGTTGATTTTAATAAACTGCACACTACACCTTACGTATAGAAAGTTAGAGGAAGACCTCTCCTTACGCAGTAATATCTAACAGCATTCAAGAGAACTTTGTGTATAGTACACTGGTCTGTTAGAACAAATAATTATTTGACCAGATGTGCCTTCTAGAAGCTTGGACCAACCGTAATCTTATTTCATCCAAGTCAAAGCAGAAGAAAGTTCATGTAGACCTTGTACTTCACAATTTGTATTTGTACTTTTAGAAATTTGTTATATTTGCGGGTATCCTTGAAGAAGTGTTTTGATAATATAAATTAACAAACTTTTGTTTGCATTTCTTTAGACACTGTTCTTCTCTGGTGGGAGTTATTTTCCAGACATTTTCTGTAGTTGCAGTGAAACTTTGGATCTTGCATGTGCGGTGCTTGATATTTACATTTGCTGGTCCTTTCTCCTTTAGTCTCCAGTGAGAATGGGCTGCCACCCAGTTGGGCAGCCTCATTAAAAAAACTTATAAATAATAGCGACCCAAGCCTATTCCATTTTTTTGCTATGTTGCTATGTTTCTCATCTCTAAACGTTTATTTTACTGAAAAGTATATTTTATGTATGTATATATATATATATATATATATATATATATATATATATATATATTTATTTATATATATATATTTTTTTTATTTTTTTTATTTTAACATTTGTTTACCGGGAAAGTCCAACTTGGAGCAAATTTCAGCTGAGGCCCAGGGAAAAATGCTCCAGACACATGTCTTTGTAATGTGGGAGGAAACCTGAGTACCCCGAGAAAACCCACACAAATGCAGGGAGGACATGCAGAGACTCTACACAGAAGACACTCCAGCTGAGACTCGAACTGGAGAACCTCTTGCTGTGAGGCGGCAATGCTACCACTGTGAGCCATCCATATATATAACTGATGCATTAGTATTGTCATATAATGTTTGGAACTTGCATAGTTTTTGTAACTCTTCAGTGAAATTCCTCTACCATAAGTCCTTGATGAGCTATAGCTTTTGGAATTAAAATATACTCCAAAATTGCAGTCTCATCAGTGATTTTTGTATAGTGTTGTCACTGCTTTTTACATCTGCTGTCACATTACTGTCTGTAAGTTAGCATCCTGCTATTGTCTTAACCATGATTTATTGCCATTAGGTTGTGGTTGCATTTATTTTGAGAACTATACTTGTGTAGATCTCATTTCCATGATAAAGTTGTGTCGTGTTGTCCCCTACCCCAGACAAGTGTATTGTCTTGTAATTGCTACTGCTAGTCAATGGTGTGACATCCCTACACTGGCCCCAGTAATCAAGGAGCCTCAATCCTCACCACTAGCACCAGTGAGGGATGTCCACATTGGGAGGATGACAAGTACCCACACAGTAAAGTACAATTTCCCTTAAGAGCACACAGAGATCACAGTCTGTATGGAGCTGGTTTCTCCCCCTCTCTACAGATCCTCAATAAGACTCCCCACTGGCACAGCTATAGGGTTAAGATCTCAGCTGAGTGGTCAAGGCAAAACATCTACCACCCTTTTTGTTCAACTAGTACTTCGTGTCCTTGCCCAAGTAGCTGACACACACGCACACACACTTTGAGATTTGATTTATATGCAAACACATAGACACTCCTGGCGAAGGCTGGCACACGTTTACTAGCTATGCCCCCTTCTGCCCAGACTATAAGGTAGTACCAGCTGCCACTAGCCACTCTTATCAGCTCCTAATAAGGCCCTTACAAAGGATGACCAATTCTACTGTTTGTGTCTTTCGGCTTAATATCTCTAAACAAACCAGCCACAATTAAAAGGTTTAAATATATTTAATAATAAATAATAAAAGAACAAGACAATACTCAATAACTCAACACAGTGACAGAGTTCAGAATCACAGGAAATATTTTAAAACAGCATTGCAGGACAGTCTCACATAAATGCAGAAAACATCTAAGCTAATCTTACTCTGTTCCTATCTATCTCTAAGAGAAATCACTGTAATCTAAGTCTTATTTGCAGAGCAACACACAGGCAAAAGTGCTGGGTGAATGTTTCTAGGTCCAAATACAAATACAAAATGCACAGACTCTCTCTGAGATAGTTCCTTAGTTACTATCAAACATTACTGCTGGGTTATCTCAGTCACATCATTCTTTGTCACCTCTGCCTTTAGTTCCCAGGCTAATAGAAACTTAAAAATTTAGCATCTCTGTCTCAAAAATACTTATCTCTCAGAAACTTGACTTGAAGTCATAAAACAGTTAAACACTTTTACATTTTGAAACCTGTAATTCTTTCCGTGTCCAGACAATAGAAAGATCTCCTAGCTGTAGACATTCTGTCTCCTAGCTGAGATAAACACCATCATAAAACTCTCTGCCTTTGTTGAGGGTTTGCAAGTTAACGCTGTATGTTCCAGCCTTTGCCATCAAAACATACATTTGCATAGGCATATAGCTATTTTCCAGCAGGGTACACTGTTTTTACATTCTTGAAGCTCCCTACAGAATATACAGTTCAACACACTTCTGCACCGGTAGTTTAATATACACATAATATATAGTTTTCTTATATTTGTAAGACAACCATGCAAATTGTATTACTATTCATAAATGACATAGAATTATTTACAAAATTCCGGCTAGCTGGGCTGGCGGCCTTCACAAATGGTATCAGTCTCATTTTTCTGAAGTTCCTGTTCCAGTGTATTATTCTGTGTTCCACTCCTGCACTGCCATTGTTCTAAGTATGTTTGTGAGAAACAGCTCTTCAAGTCTTGGTAAAACTTGTGTTTATGCAATATTTCAGTGTAATCACCTCTATAAATTTAACATATTTTTAGTGAGAATCAGTTATAAGAAAGTAGCTGCATTTCTCAAGTACTGATTAAATAATGTTCAGTATCTCTCTAATGGCACTGTCCATTGTGTAATTTCCCATTTTCTTTTTTATGAGTATCTTTGTGAAAATGGATTTATCAAATCACATCTGTAAATGAAGTGTTAACCACATACTTCCATACGTGATCTGATGTATTGAAGAGAGGTTGATTGATTGGGAGAGGACACTCTATAAGAGTATGTGGGAGTATATTCACATTTACAATTCTAGGCACCATAGTACGGCATTTGGAAAGAGGGCAGAATAACAGTAGTTTCTAAGGAGGTACCACAGTAAAGAAAGGTTGATAGATAACAATGAAACAGATATGGTAACTGAAAATAAAGGCAATTAGAAAAGAGAATGTGGAATGAAAAAAGAGATGGGGGGGGTGACTGACCAGCATTTTTAGAGCTGAACTTGGAGCTGATAGTACAAACGTAAAGGGTAGGTAGATTAAAATAAGGACAGCCATGTGACAAAAGAGTAAGAGGATCTTAAAGCTGTGTATGCTTTTTAAGGGTTAGGTAATAGTGACTGCACAGTACAGTTGGAGGCTGTTAAAGCTGTGTATGTCTTAAGTGTGGGACAAATAGTGACTGCATAACACAGGAAGAGGCTCTTAAAGTTGTGTATGCCTTTAAGTGTGCAGTACTGACTGCCAAGTATGGTAGGTGGCTCTTAAAGTCTTTAATTTACTACATCCCCATCTCTTGTCCAGCTAGAGCCCAAACCCTCCACCTCTGAGATAGTGTGCTCACCTTCTACCCTAACTGAAGAAAGTGCGGTCTCTCACCTCCATCCATCACAAGGCCTGGATTGGATTGATGGAGTTTGCTTATGAAGGCACCTCTTCTCAGGCTTTAGGTTCCCCAGGAAGCACATCTTTTGGGATCTGTAAGTTAAATGGGGAGAGTACTTAGTTGTCTAGAATTATTCATAAACTCACCAAACTAGACATCAGCCCCTATATCACTAGGTGGGTTGCAAATTGGCTCACAGATAGAACCCACAGTGTGAAAGTAGCGGACTCCATTGCCGACTAGTCATGAGTGGAGTCCCACAGGGATTGGTCCTGGCTCCTCTCCTGTTTGGCATCTACTTCTCAGAAGTCCAGGCCAACATTGAGGGACTGTGTCTAACCAAGTTCGCAGATGACTGCAAGCTGTGAGCCATTATTAACTCCCCAGGTGATGCAGACATCCTACAGAAAGACATCACTGAGACCAGTGACTGGTGTGGAAACCATGGCCTTAAGCTTAATGCCAAAAAATGCATCGTCATCCTCTTTGGGAAAAACTTAGTTCCCACAAATTATCACATCGATAGGAGCCCACTGAACACTGAAGGTGTTATAAGAGAGCTAAGGACACAGGTTGACAGCAACCTCTCCTTCGACCACCACGTTGCCACTGTGGTCAAAAAATCCTTCTGTGTGCACATTTCATTACCAAGGGTTTTGCATCCTGGAAAAAAAGAGGTCATCATGTCTCTCTACTCTTCCCTCATTAGGCCAATCATAGAGTATAATGCCCTATTTGGCATGTATCTCACTAGACACATGCAACAGCTGGAAAGGCCACAAAATGACCTCACGAAGAGGATCCTATGCCTTAAACACATGTCCTACATGGACAGACTCAAAAAACACCATATATTCTCAGTATTATATTGTCTGCTATTTATTTTACTTTTGTTGACCGGGATTGTCCGACTGAGCCGAAGAGCCCTTTTTTAGCGGAGGCGCGGGGAGAAAAGCTCCAACATATTATACAATTTTCATTATAAATTAGCATTTACTTACAAAGCCATGTCTGACCCAGCTCTGTTAGAAATGCTACATCTAAAGAAACCCCAATCCCTCTGCACCACATGCTCCAGAGACCTCAACCTCATTACCACAATCAACAGAACATGCTGGAGGGACAGGTTCATAACCCGGAGATTGCCCATGATCTGGAATAGACTTCCCATGCATGTCATGCAGAGCACCTCACTGGCCCTCTTCAAGAGAAAGCTTGAGTGGATGGGAAATATAAAGTTTATCCCGGGGATCACTCCAGTGGCTCTACTTGATAGAGGTACTGGGAACTAACATCAGGCGGCACGATGCCAGGGCACTTCTATGGCCTAGGCTTATAAAGGCTCCAGAGCCATTAGCCTAGTACACACCTATGAGCCTATGGAAAGGATAAGGCTGAAGTACTCAAGGTTGTCAGTTTCCATTCTCCTTCATGCTTCTGGAGATGTCATTTTATGCATATGTCAGCATCCGTATGCACAAGGCCTTGCCAGTGTTCCTTTGGTATCTTTTCTATTTCATTGCTAATCTTGATTGCTAAGCAGCTATCAGAAAGGATGCTTATGTCAGTCCGTCTTGCTGTAAGATGTTTTAAAAAAAACACATTAAAACTGAAAAACAGTGCATCTTCATCATATTCTGCTATTTTGTGCCATAGTAATGCGTGAGACTCAGTGTTTCTAATTTTATTTTCTTTTTTCTTAAAATGAGCATCTTGGCGAATGCTACACTATCTGTCTTCATCCTGTTCATCTTTTCTGCATAGTATGGCACAGCCTGGAAATAATGAGGTTTTTATTTTCTCCATATAGTTCTACTGAGTGCTGAGTCACTGGTGTCTCAGACTGCATCTGGAAGTGGAATGAGTCTGATATTTGCTGTCTGTAAGTACCTAAAAAACCTTCCATATGTTAAGTATCTGAATCTCTATTCCTTAAACAATTTCCAGACCTTGTAAACAAACAACAAACTAAATGAGGTGTCAAGATTGCCATGCCAATCTAACAGCTCTGCTTAGGTATCTGTGACTGACAGTTGATATTCCTAAAGCAGGTAAAGTAGGTGAAATCTACTTGATCTGATAATGTCTTTTTCATCCATTTCTCACCTGATGGGTCTGAGATCCATCCTTGGCCACTTTGATAGTCTTTAGGGTCTGTAGCTCAAGCTCCTCCCCTTACCTATAATCCCTTTCTTCTCAGTTACTCCCAATCTTGTTTGCCGCTTCAGCGATAAGATATAGTCATCATTAGCCCAAGCAGGTCATGGTGGATAGAGAGTTCCTTTTGATAATATTTCTATTCCTGTTTGGATAATCTGTGGTTCTTCCCCTATGTATTTTTTTAATTCGTTCTGTTCTCTTTCTTGACAATTTTGGTTCTTTTGGTATAGTAGTGTCAGACCTTTATGCATTTGAGTTTTTTTCTGAATTGCTACCTACTTTGTTATTACCATTGCTGGTGTTAGGCATTTCTAATTTTTTACCTTTAGGTATTCTTAGTACCAGTGTTGGTATCTGTATCTTTTTCCATTGGTTGTTCTCCTTGTCATGTCTGAGAAGCCTGCCGGTTTTAAAAAGCACTCCACATGTGGGCACAAAATTCCAAGCTCCGACGCTCATTTTTAGTATGTGTATTGCCTGGGAGCACGTCATTTAAACTTTGAATGTAATATTTGTGCTGGCTTTAATCACAGAGCACTGGTTGAAAGGAAGAATAAGTTAATTTTGAAAGACCTCCTTCCTTCATATTTGTTTGTCTTTGGAGCTCTGTCCTTCTCCAGAAAATCTTTGAGAGAGGCAGTGGACAAAAAAATAAGGAATTGAGGAAGCGTTCCTCTGATCTCTGTCCTCCTTAAACTGCTTTGGGCTCAGTTCCACATGAGAAAATTTGAAAAACATAGGACCATCAACTTCCTCAGCTGAGACTGAGAGTCCAAACCTTTGGAGCCATCCACTCTGTTGGATCCGAATCAGTCAAAATTTGTCACCACAGGCTACTGCAGAATTTTCTCCAGAGCCACGGACTTCGAGGATGCACTCTCCCTTCCTTTAGGATACACCTCAAAGGGTATCTCAGCCACTTTTAACATTGCCTTCCCTCACTTCATCTAGGTGATTAACAGAAATGTTTGTGGGTAGGATGATGAGAAAATTTCTCAGAACCCAGATTCAGTTTGTTTTATTCCATCTCTGTCTCCCATCGGATCCATGAGCCTACCTACTGTAACACCCCAGCCTTTGACTCTTACTCCGATGTGCCCAGTGGTTTCAGAGACTTCTGAGCTTGTCTGTTTTAGATCTGAAGACTTGGCCTTCTGTGACTCTGACACCTTCTCTGGCCTAGATGGGTCTCTCTGTGTTTGATCCAGAAGGGTCTTGAAGCCGTGGCATCAGTGCCAGATCCGTTGAGCTGGGCTTGACATTGATGTTCTCAGAGCAGTCTCTTCTTCTTGGAGCCTTGGCTCTAGACAGCTTGTTTCCTACCCCTGCATCGAGGGATCAGATTTTGTTCTACACAGGTTTCTAAGGATTCAGTGAGGTCGAGACTGGGGCTCTCCCATGGTTTCAGCTTTTGATGTAATGGAGAGAGTTTCACCACCTTGGTGGAAAAGACATCTGTACCCCTCATGTCCACCCCATGATCAACTCTCTATTGTGGATGCTAGGTCTTTTCATCCTGTCCCATTGAACAGGACTCTGCTGGCACTTCCGAGTCCTCTCCAGAATCTCCCACCGAAGAGCCCCCTCGAAATCAGTTGTGCAAGAGGAGACACTTAGATGCTCTACAAGAGTCTTTAACCGAAAACATTAACTTCGATGAAAGGGAAAGATTCCCAAGGTATCCCCTTGAGGACATTTCATTCTGAGAAATACTTGAATTTTTAAAACAGAAAGGTGGTTGGTATTCCGATCCCCCTTCCCTAAAGGAGTTAGTGTTCCTTGAGGCTTTTGGAGACTGCTCACCTATGATGGGTAGTCCCCCGGCAGATGAGATGGTAGATCTTATCTCACTCCGGGCGTGGAAGGATCCATATCTCTCAAAGTCCATCCCCAAATGCCCGACTAATATCTTGTTGCTCCCAAGGACAGGGGTCATTGGAGCAAGAGTCCCCCACTGGATGCTATGGTGGTTGCAGCAGCCACTAAGCAGCAGCTCACAGAACTAAGTTGTACTGTCCTCCCCCCCCCCCCCATAGAGAGTCTAGTACATTTGACAAGTTTGGGAAGCATATTTACACCTGAGCAACTTTTGCCCTCAGGTCCCTGCATTATTTGGCACGTGACGAAATTTCAGAGGGAATTGATCAAACAATTTTCTGGTACCCTCTCAAGGTCCATGCCTGCGGAGGACAAGAAAACTGTTTCTTCACAATTGGCCACCCTCCAGTCATTATCTAATACTTTGAGAAATCGCCCATCAATGCCCTCTTTGATGGATCCACCCTATTTGGTGCTAAGGTGAAAGAGACTTTCTGTAGGAGATGGAAAGACTTTATCTGCCATGGGAATCTGCTTTTCCTCCCATCAAAGGACCTTCTTCCAAAATCAGAGAGATGCAGACCTCTTCCCAAGAGTCCTATGGGGAAAGATCCCCTCGAGGCGGGGGGGGGGGTTCTAATGGAAAACAATGTCCCCGTGGCAGAGGTGGCAGCCTGCAATACGAAGACCAGAGAAGCCCTTGCAGTGTCCCTGAAGGGCAGGGGATGCTTATCCCTGCATCAAGAAACCTGGATAATACATTACCACAGATACTTGGGTGCAGAACATATCAGGAGGTTATTACTTACTATTTTCCCTTCTTCCTCCAAAACACAGTAAAAGAATTCCCAATGTTCCACTTTAGTCAAAGGAAGGCAGCAGCTGTAGAAGTAGAAAAATTGCTGAACAAGAGAGTCGTCCAACTGGTCCCAGCAGACCAACAGGGATCCTGAACCTGTTTGGGTTTCTTTTTAGTGCCATAGAAGACAGGGGACCTAAGACAAATTCTGGATCTCAGCAATCTAAACCAATTCATGAAACAGTCAAAGTTCTGGATGGTATTGTTTCAGGCCATCCTGCCATTCTTATGAAAGCATGATTAGATGTGTGCCCTAGACTTCCAGGATGGGTACTATCATATCAAAATGCACAGGCAAGATATTTACATTTCTGGCTGGGAGCCAGTCACTGCCCTTTGGTTCCATCACAGCTTTCATTGTGTTCACCAAGTGCATGGCAGTGGTTGCGCTCACCTGAAACTGCATGGATTCTGGGTATTTCCTTATCTAGACTACTAGCTCTTCTCTGCCTCCACCAAGCCAATACTGATCCAAGCCAGGGACTATTTGCTCCACCTCTGTCTTCAGCTAGGCATTATTATACACTACACCAAGTCATAGCTCTCCTGTTCTCAAGCTCTGGAGTTCATTGGTGCCCATCTAGATACCCTAACGCAAGTACTAAGTCTACCACAGACAGGAATGGAAACTTTATGAAAGCAGGCCTTACACATCCTCTCTGCACATTCACCTCCAGCCAGACTATTCTTATAGCTATTGGGTTTGATGGTACCTTCAATAGTGTTGGTAACCTTGGCCCACTGTCATATGAGGGTTCTACAGTAGACTGCAGCAGTACAGTGGTCAATAAGGCACCATGCACTGACAGCACCCATTTGCATCACAAGCATTTGCAAGCATCAGATAGCCTGGTGGATTCATGCAGAATTATTTCAGGGCTGCCCTTTCAGTGTTCCCGCACCCAAGGCCATGGTGGCAACAGATGCCTCCTAGCTGGAGGGAGCAGTACTTGGGAAGGACAGTCTAAGGCATGTGGTCACAGATAGAGGCCAGTCTTCACATCAGCATCCTAGAAATGAGAGCAGTCCTATTGGCGTTGCAGGCTTTTCAAAATGTTCTCCATTTAGGGATGATTGCTATTCAGATGGACAACATGCCTAGTGGTCTGGTACATCAACAAGTAAGGGGGAACCCAATCCTGTTCCTTATGTTGGGCAGCAGTGAGAGTTTGGCAATGGGCAGTTTCTTCCAGCCACTTTCTCCTAGTAGTGCATACTCTGGGGAAACCCACACAGTAGCAGACAAACTGAGTAGGTCCATCTTACTTCCTCATGAGTGGTCTGTCAATCGGTCAGTGGAGGGCATGTTTTGCCAATGGGGTCAACTGTGCTGCAACCTATTTTTTCTCCCCTCAATACCAAGTGCAGCAGGTACTTTGCCCTAATCCCCATCCCTCTATGAGTGGGAGACACTGAGAGAGACTCTGGTTCATAATTGCAACCCCCCCCCCTACTACTATATAGCTTTCTTCCTACTTCTCTGAAACCCAAGTTTATTCAGAAAGCATTGCAGTTAAAGAGCAGTGTTCTCCTCATTGCCCCTTTCTGACCTTGCCAAGTATGGTTTCTTGTCCTGTGGCCTCACCTAATTCACCCTCCCTGGGTACTGGATCTTCTTCAGGGCCTTCTGTCTTACCTGTCCAGTTTCCCAGACATTCAATCCTTCAAGCTGAGTGCATGTTTTCTCCACTTCCAGTGATGGCTAGAAATTCCAGGCTTTATTCCCCAGTTTGTCACATTCTTATGTCATCCCAGAAAGCTTCTACTAGGAAAATTTATAAGAGCAAATGGAAAAGATTTTCTGTCTGGGCACGTCAGAGACAATTAGACCAATTTTCAGCACCTATTCCAGCAATTCCTGATTTTCTGGATTCTATCTTCAACACTGGGGCTAGTTATTTGACAGTTAAGGTGCAACTGGCTGCCATCTCAGATTTTCACTTGGACAAAACACATTCTTCTCTAGCTGCTTTGAAGTTGTATAAAGTTTTTCTTAAGGATGCAGTTCTGCTTCAGCCTTCTGTTAAAGACCTTATCCCTCAACTGGACTTTACTCTTATCCTTCAGACTTTGACTCAGCCTCCCTTTAATTCAGCCCTGGCAGAAGATTCAAAGTATTTGTCAATACAAATACTGTTTCTGGTCGCCATTACACCAGTTAGATTGGGTATCTGAGCTCCAGGCACTTTCATCCCAGCCATCTTACCTGATTTTTCATAAGGACAGAGTATCCCTTCGGACCAACTCTTCCTTATTGCCTTAAGTGGTGTCAGAAGCACATCTTAACCAGTCAGTTAACCTACCAGTCTTCTTTCCAGATTTTTTCAGCAAGTGAGAATACATGCTTCATTTATTGGATGTTCATAGGTAGCTCAGATTCTGTATTCACTGAACAAAAGAAAGTCGGAACAATTGTTTGTCTCCTCCTCCAAGTCTAAATTGGGAAAAGCAATATCAAAAGTAACCTTAGCCAGATGGCTCACTGACTGCATCATTTTATTTTGCAAGAGTAAAGGTTTGTCATTACCAAGACATTGTAAAGCACACTTCACTAGATCTGTAGCCACATCCATCCGCCTTTTGATCAAAAGCATCTATAGTTGATATTTGTGCAGCTTCTGCATGGTCCCATGCTTATACCTTTATAGTTCATTCCAAACTGGACAACTTATCCAGGAATAGGGCAGCTTTTGACTCTGCTGTACTCCAGAATATCCTTCATTAAGGAACACCAAAGATTTTTATAGCGTGGGACTCTGTCCCCATCAGTTGAGGAACAGACGGAAAAAAGACATCAGATATTATAGTTATATACTGTTATAGTTATATACTCACCATAACCATACATCTGTGTTGTCTGTTTTCATCTTTCCTCAACATCCCGCCCACCAACGCCCCCCTTCCTTTTTGATCGTCTCCTAGTATGTTCTGAGCAGTGTTCCCTGTCAGTCTTGCTATGTGGGCTCCAGGGCGGCTTCATTTCTTTATTTCTCTTGTTGCATCCTTGAGTAATAGCTATTTTTTTTATCTGGGTGTATGTTAATTTCTAACAATTGTTTCATATTGTGACTAGCTGAATAGATGGCAAACTTGATCTGAGGTTACTAAGGAGAAGAAAGGGGTTATGGGTAAGGGGAGGAGCTCAAGCTACAGAGCCTAAAGTCTGTCAGAGTGGCTGAGGATGGATCCAAGGTCAGATCTGAGACCCATCAGTCGAGGAAGGACCAAGACAATAGCAGATGCAGAGTTATGGTGAGTGCATAACTGTAATTTCATGCAATCCTTAATTTTCTACAGTTAATGAATGAACTCAACACTTCACTCACCAAAGGGTAGTTACCTATTTGTTTATATAATCTTTTAATATAATGTATTACTGTTCTTGGATTAAACTTTTTTTTTCTTTTTCGACCAGCTAGCCCTTTAGTAGATAGTTTTACTTCAGCTGTCACTTGTGCAAGTAGCAGTTTACTAACTTCAGCAAAGCACAATCTTAGGATGTAAAATTGTTAGTCTTCATGAAAAATAAAAACTGTAGAAACTATTTGCAGTTTTTCTCATAGATACTTAGATTACTTTCTGAAACAACACAATATTTAAATAGGAAAACATTTTTGAGACCTTCGTGATATGGGGTAGGGGGAAAAAGAAGTTAAGAAATTGAAAGATACTGAAGGATTTTGGTTGGGGTACTAAATTACATGTAAGTAATTCTAGAAGGAAAAGAAACAACCTCAGGGTTATGGCATTGGAGGGGTGGAATTGTCCTTTAAACTATATGATAGACATGCTGAATTACTAAAGTTCTGTTTTTAACCAAACATGTGAAAACGTGTAGAATCTGCATGAGGGAGACTTAAGACATAGGGTTGAACGGTTAACATTTTTTGGTGCAGGAACCTGAATGTCATGGCTGACTTGTCGCAGCAGTGTTGAATTTCATTTCTTGGAAGATGCACTGTCTGGTGGCCATCACCTCTGTTTGCAAGAACTCAGAACTTCAGGCCTTCTTGTATCTAGTCTTTCACAGGGATCATATACCCTTCCTCCCCAAAATGGTGTCTAAATATTCCCTGAACCAGTCCATTTATTTCCCTCTGTATTTATCTGATGAAGAAAAGCAGCATAAAGTCTGGTGCGCCAGAGACTTCACCGTCCAATACTTCAGCCTCCTTAGCAAAGGAGTTTTAATGTGAAATATGCAAATAATTCCTTGAGGGCATAAAAGTGTTTTAGCTGTATGGCTTCTTAATGCCCCTGACATTTAAGTGTTGTTAGTAAGGCATTCAGACCAATAAAGTCAAACCTTCAAGTACCATGTTTTTATGTTTCTGCCTCTGGGAGGTTTCTTTGTGATCTTTTTATTTTATTTTACTTATTTATTTTGGATAAAAAGGCCTTTGATAATCCTGGATGTTTAGCAGCTGCTCCTGTTTTACTTAAAACAACTGCGTAAATGTGTCTCCTTTTAGTTCAGGGGTTGGAAGGTCCTATAGTTCTCAAACAGCGTTCAAGTGGATTGCTTGTTTGAGACCTGTTGTGCTTCACTGGGCAGTTTCTCTTTTCTCCACTGTTGTAGAACTGCAAAGCTATTAAGTTTAGTTTGTTGGGAATGCAGGGAGTCTTGTACCCCCCACCCCCTTTCAAAGAGTGATATCTTCTGAAGAAAGGTGCTTAATGTTGATTGGTTGAAAGAGTAACATTTTGTGTCACACCCTATTATAAAAGTATAATTTTGATTGTATGGTATTAACATGTCTTTTAACACAGTTGAAACACAAGTGCACTTGTCCATCCATCTATCCTCAACCCCTTTTCGCAAATGTTTAATAAAAAGAAATTCAAGTTCAATAGCTCATATGTGCTCGATGAACATTATAAATTTTCTTTGTTAGGGCATATGTGGGACAGGTTCACTAAAATTTCTTCCTTTGACATTTTAACCTTCTACTTTTCACTATTTTTATATTGGTCATCATGGAAAAGCCATCTTCACAAAAGCAGATGGCTGAAATTGCCACGAAACCACATAGTCATTTAGGCAAATTAGTAATGACATGAAGTGAAATCCAGAAGTTGTCCAGGTCAATTTCTTGGTGTTTAAGTTCCATTTATTTTTGCAGCTCTGCAAATTTCTCCTCATCTGCCAGGGGAATGCCAGCCAACATTTTTCTCATTCAACATACAATCACCCAGTACAGTTTACCAGTAAATTCCTAGACTCTTCTCAAAATACGTACTGGGATATATAGTTAAAACGTTTTCTTTCTAAACCAAGTTAACATTTCATGTACTAGGCTTTGGGTTACTGTACATTCAAGGTATGTGAGTATGCTATGAGATAACCATTATAAAGTACCCCATTTAAGGAAGTAGCCGCTACTAAGGAGAAATTTACATGGTAAATAATTAAAGCATACATAATTAATGACCAGCATAAATTAAGTCAAGCATTTCATTTTTAAATTGTTGTTCATACCTTTAGGTTATTGTAAGGGCTCATATAAAATATGAACCAAACTGTTTTCTTTAAAAGAATGAGGCACATTAAAGGTCCACTTGGCCAGGAGAGCCCAGGGGAAAAAGCTCCAATAAGGATTGAACAGCAAGCATGAAATGAATAACATGAAAATCCACAAAGTGATGCAATAGTTTACATGTAATGAGATCATTAGTTTTAGCAAAACACAACTGATTATTTACAATGTGGTGTTTACAAACAGTAACATAACAAATTACATTATAGTATTTACAAACAAAGAAGAGTATACAGTGTAATCTAAACTCCAGTTAATCCAGACGCACTGGATTTTTACTTTTATGTTGTTATACAGTTCATAGGAAAAGGGTAGGACAGATATAGCAATTTGATTATACTATGTTCAGCTATTCCAAGTAGGTGTTGCACAGTGTTTTTGCAGAAGAGAGTGAGGGAATTCTTATATTATAAAATTAAAGTATTGATATATGAAGATTTAAATACGAGCAAGTTAGCAGATTTAGGAGCAAGTACAAGAAGTCGGTGGGCAATGGAGTTATAATGGAGTGAGTCAGGTTTTAGGGAGAGTAGATTTAGCACAAGAGCAGTGCCAGACAGAAGTAAGATGTTGTTTAAGGGACTTCTTAAAGGGAACAGGATTACTGGTGGTTCTGATTGGTGGTAGAATAGAGTTCTGTAGCTTAGAAACCATAAAAGAATAAAGCATTTGTCCAGATGGAAGGTTTGGCTTAGCGACTTTGAGCTGCAGCTTGATTTCAGATCTGAGAGCTCTGTTAGGATGGTACAAAGTCAGTATAGATGAGAGAGAAGGGCAGTCTGAAGGTGTGTATATTAGTCTATGAGCAGTAGATAATTATAGGTAAATGAGATGGTGTGGAAGTTCGAGCCAGCTAAGTTGTTGCAGTGATGTACAGTAGTGATCTGAGAATTTAGCATTTGTTATGAATTTAGCAATTTTGTTATAGCATGTGTTGCACTTGAATTTAAGAGAGGGCTGGATATTGGTAAGGATCGGGGCACCTTACAACAGAGAGTGTAGCAGGAAGGATGTTGCAAGTGAAAGTTTTGCTTTATGAATAAGGAAATATTTATGTCTATAGAGCATGCCTAATTTTTGTTATGTTTTTTAAGGTTGCTGTGAATGTGGAGGTAGAGCAAGATAAAGTATAAAGGAAATTGATGTGGGGGTTGATAGGAATGGGGGTGTAGGGTAGGGGAGTAGAGTGAGCCTGAGCACAGCGGGCTGCACCTGGATGTCCGAGAATGCCTACAGAAACCATCTTAGAAAGTGGCAAAAAAGTAGGAAACAGGAAAAGAAAGAACAGCACCTGAATCCAGTGCTCTGATGAAATAAAATCAGACAAGCTATGGAGGAGGGAGAGATCAAGTACTGGAAGTGTGGATTATCTGTATGTGGATAGAAGAAAACGGCAGATCGTAGGGTAAAAAGCAGAAAGGAGCTTTTTGAGGGTAAAGGGTAGGTAAGTGTGGAGGAGCAGCTAGAGTAGGACAGTAAGGGCAGGGGTGGGAGAAAGTTTGCAAGGAGATATGCTGGTAGCCTTACAGAAAATTATTACACAGTCTAGAGTAAAATCACTGTAACATACTTAATCTTGTAAAACAGTCAGTAAAAAACTACTACCACTATTTGTACCACAGAGCAGGTGGGAGTTCCAGCCTTACTGAGGGCAGTGAAAGATGTGTAGGATGATTTCCAGGCCAGTAATCCTTGGGAAAACTAGCTTGTGAAATGTGAGGCAACAATGTCAGTGTTGCAGTAATTAAACAATTCAGTAGTCAGTACAAACAATGAATATAAAAAAAGTAAAGAAAAATGGCGTTTGCATATCACCTACACCGAATGAGTATGGATTTGTTGTCCAGTCATACGCATTTGTGATCTTATCTGGAAAGTACCCTTCAAGATTGTCTCAGTACTCAGTTATTTACAAATCAAATCTTTCCTCTCTCTATATATGTATTTCTGTCAAGCAATAGTCATTTTTGGAAACATTTCGTAATTGTCCTGTTTAGGTTTCCTGGAACAAATGCCTAATTTGTCATTCAGAGCTGAAATTTTGTCTACATTAGTAAAAATATTCTTACATTTTCCTTGCATACTGGAATTTCCTATGTTCATTGATATCAGACAAGCTAATTTGGGCACCATACTTCAGTTTTACTTAAACCTATAAACTATTTTTTCTCACTTAATAAAGTAACTCCTTTGCATACTTTAACTTGTAAGCCTGACTTAACACTAATCCAACAGATAAAGATCGTACTTCGCTCAGTTTGGAGAAGATTGCTGTTTTGCTCCCATTTCATGATGATATGTATACAAATAGGAATGATTTAAGGTGCTTGCATTTTAATAAAATTTACATTTGCATGGTCTTAAATAAAAACGGTCATTACATTTTCAGTAGTCATTTTTGCTTGCATGTAGCTGTTCTTGGCATTCAGAACAGCATGTGATTATTGTTTTATCGTTTTTGCCAGTGAACTGAAATTGTTTGTAGCCTCGTTATTTGAGTGCCCAGTTTTAGCAGTATAAACTCAATTCCTCAATGTAGTCTTTCAAAACCATAAACATGCCTTTTCTTATAAGTAGGATTCCTTTGCGCCATAAATACTGTTCAGCGTTTATTTCTGTTGTGAATAACATTTGTAAAAGCCAACAGCTTGCCGTCATTACATTTGGGTAATCTGCTGGCAGGTTGCCTTCAGTCGCCCTGAATTCCAAAGTCTTGGGTCCTGCGTCGGTTGCGGTCTTCTCTTCCATGACGTCAGGTCGTCAGGGGTATAAAACATGCAGCTGATGCCATTTTCTTTAGTCTTTCTTGCCATGCGGTGCCCGAAGCAGAAGCATTTTGCAAGTGCCAGTCAGCCAACTACTGAAATATTCGCGTTTGAGTTTCAGAACCGAAGTCTTCAATAAAGCTAAGTACCCCATTGGGGAAACTTTTTTCTTGCTTTTTTACTGATGTCAGAAAAAGTTAATAATTGTATTACTTGTGGGAAGAAAATACCTCATAAGGATTTCCATTGAAACTGTATTCCTTGCCTAGGCTCTGACCACAACGTGCCTGGCTGTCGGTTTTGTGCTAGATTTAACCAACGCACTATTAAGCGTCTGTATATTTTTGCATCTAAGTATTTTGGAAACAGATTTAACTACCCAGAGATGTCGGATAGCAATCCGACTACCGGGGGTACATAAAAAATGCAAAGAAAAGGACAGAGAAAGGCAGTTGAGATCCAATACTAACGATAAAGCTTCTCCTAAGCCAGTCGCCGGTTCGCCGGTACTCAGTGAGGTGCTTTCGCAGCCCCTGATACCCGCTACCTTCGCAGGCCTCTACCGACACCCATGTGGAGTCAGGCATGCCACAAGATACTAAAGGTATTGGACCAACGGATGTATCTCCCTCAGATGGGTCCGGAGCCGCTGAGCAGGCACCGGCTTCAGAGGGTGTATTCAGACCTCAACATTTTTACATCAAACCGACGAAAGCTGCAAAACCGAAGGCAAAGACACCTTCTAAAACTAAAAAAACCTATGCCTGAGCCACGTGCACAGGCCTCTATGCCTAAAAAAACAGATGATCAAAATGGCTGAAGACCTTGTTACCTTGATCAGGGCTACCCATCCCCCTCCAGATAAGAGGCCTAGGCAAGACACTGACTATGAATCTTCAGATCAGGTTTCTATTTTTTCTGATCAGGAATTATCTTTACCTCCGTATGAGGATTCTGATGTTGAAGAGTCTATTCTATCTGCAGCTCCTCCTGAGGATTATTCATTTGGAGAAACCTTGCATACTTTGAGGGAGCATTTTCGCTGGGAGAGTCAAGACTTCACAGAATCAAAAAAACGGCTCGGGGATTTCCTCCTCCTCCCTCAGCACAAGCCTTTAGCCATTCCCCCTGTGTTAGACATTGTGGATGATGTTTTTTCAGAGTCAAGCCTGATCCCTGACTCTTTACCTCCGGCTCCGAGTAAGCCTGATGGGTATTACAGGGTACCTGACTCTCATAAATTTTTATTTAGAAACCTTGCTGCTGATCCTGAAACTATTTCACAGGGTCCTAAGGCAGTTAAGGCCTCAACAGCAAAAAACCCTACCCCCTCCGACAGAGATTCCAGGGCGTTGGACAGATGGGGAAAAAAGGTTTATACATCTGCAACCTTGGCAATCAGGGCCTTAAACTGTCAGTTTCATATGCTTAAGTACCAACAACATGTTATGGGATTGCTGAAACAGAAAATGATGTTGATTTCCGAATGTGCAGAAAATAAGGAATTGCAGGAATTCTTGCATGCAGCTGAACAAGTTGGAAAGCATACTTTGCAATGTGGTTTTGATTCTTTAGAGGCCTCCTGCAGGGCCGCAGTTACTGGATCTGTGATTAGGTGGTATGCCTGGTTAAAGGAACAAAATTTGCCTGATCGTGTTAAAGCTAAATTACTAGATGCACCTTTACAGCATGCTTCTCTGTTTGGAACTAAGGCAGAAGAGGTTTTAAAGAAAGTGGAAGACAAAGCTAAGTCTATGCAAACTGTTAAAGATTTCTTGCAAGTGCAGCCACCTAGATTCAGTAGCCACTGGCCTACAAAAAACTGGTCCTTTCCTGGGTCAGACAGAGCTCAAAGGGGCAAATCCAGATGCCCCAAGGGTTACAGGTACCAGGCTCAAGACTCATACAGGTCAAAGCAATGGGGTGCATCCACCTCCAAATCTGGAGGAGATAAAGCGCAAACCTACAGAAAGCAATCCCAATGACTTCCCTCTGCGTACACCAAGCACTTATCTTTTGGCAGCACCCATAGGGGAAAAATATGCAATTTTTGGTCAAAATTGGCAGTTTATAACCCAGGACAAGTGGGAACCAAACATTGTATCACAGGGATACAGATTCCATTTCCACACTCTGCCAATGACAAATGGTTGGCCAGACCTGCCAAAAAACCAATGGGCAGAGGCACAAACAGGTGACGTCCCTTATGGATTTGGTTCAGATGGTACCAGAACAGGAAAAGGACAAGGTTTTTACTCAAGACTCTTCTTGGTACCCCAGAAAGGGCAAGGCCTGGCAGCCAATACTGGATTTAATGATTTTGAACACATACCTGGACATTACAAAATTCAAAATGCTCACCTTGCAACAGCTTCTGCCCATGCTGGGCAAGAATGCTTGGCTGGTGACTTTAGACTTAAGAGGCATACCTGCATGTCCCAATAAGACAGTCGTGCAGAAGATACCTCAGGTTCAAGGCTGGCTTACTGCATTACCAATTCTCTGCACTGCCCTTTGGCTTATCTACTGTGCCCAGGGTCTTTACAAAGTGCCTTGCACCAGTAATTGCATTTTGCAGACAAAGAAGTATTCAAATATATCCTTACTTTGGACACTTGTCTCATTCAAGCAGAGAACAAGGACACTCTTCTACAACACCTGGCATTTGTGAAAAGGCTTCTAGCATGCCTAGGGTATGCAATAAATGAAAATAAGTCACAACTGGTACCCTCTCAAAAGATAACATTCCTGGGTGCAAGCTTGCATACAACTGCCCAGACGGCGTACCTCACGCCAGACAAAGGCAACTAACTACTTACTTCAAACTGATGGCGACAAAAACCCAGTCTTCTGCAAGACAAATTCTGCAGGCTCTGGGCTTCATGGCATCCTGCATTCTACTAATTCCATATGCAAGACTGCATATGAGGAAACTTCAGTGGTACCTAAAAAGTTTATGGAGTCAACATTCACACAGTCTGGAAACAATGACTCCTCTCATCCCCTGCCTGCAACAGGAGTTTCTATGGTGGGCAAAGGCCTGCCACCAAAACATGGGACGGCCCTTCACTCTACTCCCTGCCAGCCAAACCTTAACAACAGACGCATCAGATTATGCCTGGGGGGCCCACATGGCAGGAAGGTGCATTCAGGGCATATGGGCACCAAACCAAGTGCATCTACAGATCAAGCAGAAAGAGATGCTAGCCGTTCAAAATGCCCTAACAACATTCAAGGACTTACTTCATCCAGGACAACTACTGATAAAGACGGACAACACCACAGTCATGTGGTATATAAACAAGCAAGAGGGCATACACTCATACCCCTTTTGCAGATTAGCCATGGCACTGTGGGACACAGCTTTGACCTTCCAGATAAATCTTCAAGCTCAATTCCTGCCAGGAAAACTGAACACTCTGGCAGATGATTTAAGCAGAGACCTTATGAATCCTCACGAGGGGAAACTAAATCCACAAGTATTCAGCATGATAACAGAGAAATGGGGGAGCCCAGACATAGATCTATTTGCCTCTCCTCAAAATTATCAACTGAAAAGATTCTGCACAAGGACTTATCACAGAAAGCATGGAAAGTGGACGCGCTATCTTTCAGTTGGAAAAACCTGTCAGTTTACGCCTTTCCTCCTCTGCCTCTTCTACCCAAGGTCCTCCTAAAAGTCAGACAAGAGAAGCCAAAGATAATATTAATTGTCCCGGACTGGCCCCACCAATACTGGTACCCAATCCTAAGGAACTTGTCTCAATACCCAGCTTGGACCTTGCTTCAAAGACCACAACTACTGTCCCAGCAAAACAATCAGATCCTGCACAATCAACTACAGACTCTGAACCTGGCAGCATGGCTAATCATGTAATCATACCAACGACACCTCTCAGTAAAGCTGTGATGGATGTAATTTTAGAAGCCAGAAGGCCTAGTACTAGAAAATATTATGCTGACAAATGGAAGAGATTTTGTGCTTGGAATAAAGCACAAGGAACTGATGCAGCAGAACCACATATTCCTCAGATGTTACAATACTTAACTGAGATGCTTGACAAAGGCCTGTCTTTCTCATCAATCAAAATCCATGCCTCTGCCATTTCGGCTCATTACAACACAGAGCCACCAATCTTTTCTCATCCCTTACTAAAACAGTATCTTAGTGGAGCCAAAAACCTAAGGCCTCCTAAAATTGCCTGCATGGGACCTCAATTATGTGTTGGAAAAGCTCACCCTGCCTCCATTTGAACCAGCCACTACCACTGATATAAAGTTCTTATCATGAAAGACAGCCCTGCTACTAGCAATTACTTCAGCAAGAAGGGTTTTAGAGCTACAGGACCTCATGGCTGTAGAGCCTTTTATCATATTTTACCCAGACAGGGTGTCTCTGAGGACAAATCCTACTTTTATGCCTAAGATGGTTTCCAGTGTGGCTCTTAACCAAACAGTCCATTTGCCAACGTTTTATCCAAATCCGCAGAACAAAGGAGAGAGAATTCTGCATTCCTTGGACGTACACAGACAGCTAAGATTCTTCTTGAGCAGAACAAAAACTCTAAGAAAAACTGAGCAATTACTATTGTCAAATGCTGCAGGATCAGAAGGAAAGGCTATCTCAAAGCAGAAAATTTCAAAGTGGATAAGCCACTGTATCGGTTTCTGCTACACACACCATGGTAGACCTGTGCCCAAGGGCATTAGGTCTCATTCCACCAGAGCTGCAGCTACTTCGGCAGCCTTTCTCAGAGGGGTACAAACCAAAGACATTCCAGAGGCTGCTACTTGGAGTTCTGTTCACACCTTTACAAAGCATTACCATTTGCCACTTTACTCTAAGTCCAGGGCAGGCTTTGCCACTGCAGTGCTGCAGGGCCTTATAGCCACACCTAATGCTGTTTAGCTCCAGCCTCCCAACCATAGCTTTGGGATTCTACCCAAATGTAATGACTGCAACAGTGAAACACGAAGAACATAGTACAGTTGTGTACACTTACCATAAATGTAGATTTTTGAGTGTATTCACTGTTGCAGTCCAGGTTACCCTCCCGCCATCCCCCTTTCATTCTACAGTTTATCTTTCCTTCTCTATCTTCTACAACCTATGTGGTGTATTTGCTTGTAGATGAAGGTAAAGTTTACATTGATGCATGTATATAGTTATATATAATATTGCTACCTTTTTGGGGGCACCTGACATCGGGGGCAAGAAAAACGAAAGAAAATGGCATTGGCTGCATGTTTTATACCCCTGATGACCTGACGTCATGAAAGGGAAGACAGCAACCGACGTACGACCCAAGACTTTGGAATTCAGGCCGACTGAGGGCAACCTGCCAGCAGATTACCCAAATGTAATGACTACAACAGTGAATACACCTGAACATCTACATTTATGGTAAGTGTACACGACTGTACTTTATGCTAACATCAGTTGATTTAACAGCTTGAGTTGTAAATATGCTAATTTTTTCTAACCCTCATCGCACTAAATTTTCCAAGTTTTCAGATAGATCCTGAACTTATCAAATGGTATCGTCAGCCAAAGGATTTATTATTTTATTTCTGCTTGTTTTTCCTGAGCTAAACATAGATTTCACAATTTTACTATAAAGCAGTATGTTGGAATTATAGTTTTCTCACTAGCCAAGTATGGCACATGTTTTTGTGATTATTTCAAATGCTGAGTAATGTGTTTCTTGAACTTTATATGAAATCTTAACGTTCTTTGTAAATCAAGCACTTTGTTTTGTGTTTCAGCAGATGTTTGAAATAATTCATGGACTTTCCTGCTCTGTGTTTGTTTAGTTAGAAACATGACAACAGATTTTATTTCACACCATATTGGCATCTGCATTTTTGTCTGTGCATATTAAACACTCCTGCATAGGACAGTCTCATCACCACACCAAGTAAAACTTTGTTGGAAATAACGCTTCTCTGTATAAATGTACTTTGCCAGTTTTATTCTTCTGTTGCCTGATGTTAATAGGTTTGTACTTTGCAATCAGAATCAGTTTGCAGGCTAATACAGCCCAGCCAATAAACACATATTATACCTTGTATCTGAGAGGAACAACTCCTTAACCTCTGTGCTAATCTTCAGCCCTTCCTTGCCACCCCCCCCCCCTTCTGCCAATTGTGGACAAGGAAATACTCTTATTTATTTATTTGTATTTGTACTATTTGTTCACCTGATAAGTAGACTGCTCTATTTACGCTTTTCAGCCACAACCTGAGCTCAAAGAGCAGAAAATACATCACAGTCTTTCAGTCAGCAGTATTCTGTACAAAATGAGTACATTGCATTCAATCTTACTAAGTTCTAAAATTTGCTGATAGGGTAATATTAAAAGATCTAATCAGACAGCATTGAAAAGATAGTACACAGCATTAACAGGCTGAGAAAAGTTTATTAAATGTATTCTAGTATTCGATATTTGATGATACGTTACCTAACCATTGTCATGATAGCATGTACAGATAGATTCAATAAAGAGATTCTCTTTAAGTGCATTTTGAAGCCTTTAATGATTTCTAGATTTGTTATTGTGTATAAGTGGATGGCATAATAAAGTGAAGCTGTTGTCATGCGCACTTCTGAGTGCATAAGGGTCATCTTGTAAAGGTAGTTTCACTTTTAAAGGGAGGCAGTGGCAATGTTTTAGCGTCTTGTAAATTAAGAGTACTTTGAACAAATGTGGCCCTGAGAGACAATTAAAGCCATTGTTTTAGCAAATTGTAATGGTGTATCTGGGGGTCCTGTAGTAGAATGAATCTCAGTTTATTCTCTGCAGTCTGTATTCTGACAGCATTGTGGGTTGAATGCATAACAAGAAAAGGAAGGTCATGTTCAAGTTTTGGTATTAAAGTATTTTTACCCATGACCCTTTAAACAGCAGGTGAAATGAGGTGACTGATCTTGTAACATAGTTATAATTGAACAAGGGCTTTATTAGTTACAAAATATGTGTGTAGGGTAAAGGAATGCGTAGGGTTGAGTATTAAAGCCTAGGTACCTCTGTTCTGTGACATTAGGCATTCTGTTTTCATTAAGATGCTAAGACAATAGGAAAAATAGTGTGTCATTTCTTGGCTGAGGCAAAGAGCATGACACTGTTTTTTTTAGGGTAATTAGTAGTTTTAGTAGTGAACCAGGTGCAATTGTCCTGTAACTTAGTTTGCAGGTCAGAGTGACTAGTACTGGATTGTCAGAGCAACATATCATATGCATACATTATTAATTTAAGATTTGGTAATTCAAAGGGGAGATAATTAAAAAAGTTTGTGAATAAAAGAGGACCTAGCACAGACCCTGGTAATACCCTTATATTAAAGTTTACCAGCAGAAGAGGTTGATACATTGCTATGGACTTGGAAGATAGTATGTCTTTTAGACAGCTGCAAAACCAGCGGATACTGTTCTATCCAAAGTTGAGTCTTTTGAGAAGAAGGGTATGGTTGAGTATTTCCAAAGCCCTTATGTCAACAGAGTGACCTACAGTAATAAGTCCCTCATCTAGCTTGCAATAAGTGGTACCAGTGGCCATTACCCTGGTAATAAAGGTACTTAAGGCATTGTGAAAGCCGCACTGTGCATCACACAATAGGCCATAGCTGTTAACCTGCTTAAGTAGTTGTCTGTATAAAAGTTTTTCAGATATTTTGGTAGTAGAGCACAGGGTAGAAATAGGTCTGTAATCCTTTAACCGATTAGGAGAAGTGACTTTAGGTAGAGGCATTAGAACTGCATATATAAATGCTGGTTGGACAATGCCTGTGGTGAGAGAGAGGTTAAAGATATGAGTAAGGGGTTTAGTGAATTTTTTTTCAGCATCCAGCCTTATGAAGATGGGATGACGTTTGCTGGATTTAGATCCTGAATTCTTGAGTTTGAGAAGTATGGACTTGGAAATTTCAAAGAAGTGAAGGTTGTGGCGTAAGAGGGTGGGGGGGTATAGGTAAGGGGATGAAGGTTTTTGTCCTTCGTTGGTGGTGTAGTAAATTGTTTGAAAGGATTTAGTTAGGTCTGTTATGGTAGACTGCAAGAAGTGAGCATAATCATAAACAAAGGTGGAGTCATTAAGTGTTATTGGTTCATTCTTGGTAGCTGAAGAGAATTAATGTCAAGTTTTTTATTTATTTATAAAACTGATTGGGTCTAGACCAGTTTGATTTTTGATTCTCTCTAAGGCTTTTGTAATATTTGTTGTCATTTTTGTTTCTTTCCTTAAACTCAGAAAAGTTTGCTGTAGCTCTGTGTTGGGAGTCTTTTCCAGTTCTTCCAGGGTGAAACTCTGGCTTCAGTTTTGTTCTAAATATCTACAAAAGCCATGGGTAACTCTGTGAGCTAAGCCTTATTTTTGTAATTTGGTACAGTGTATCCTGAACTATGGTCAGTTTTGTGCTTAAAATTTCTAAAGCAAAGTTGGATTCAGACTTGGCATACAGGGGAGTCCAGCGTATAGCACCAAGTAGGGTGTTGAATTTAGTAGCTTATTGTTAGGGAAAGATCTCAGTTATATGAGGAGGCTTTTTATATGTTCTGAATGACCAAATGGATTTAATGGGTGAGTGGTCAGTTTTTGTATTGGTTCGAGTAGAATTCTTATTTTGTTTGGGACAGGATAAATTGTTGCAACATAACATTTTGTTTAGAGGCAGTGTCTTGCCCAATAGCATTGATATTGAACTCACCAAGAAGAAGTGTGTTATGTACTCCTTTAGGGAACAGATGTAGAGTTTTATGTAAAAGAGAGAGAGAGAAAGCTGGGGGGATATAAACTGCAACAATAAACTAATGTGATGTGAGGAAATATCCGCAGCTTTAACAGAGCTATTCCTTTTGATTAGAATAGAAGCACCACTACCAAATCTAGGGCCTTGTCTGTTGTCATTATATAGTTGATGTCCTTCCATATCATTGTTGCAGTATTCTTTACCTAAGGGATCTCCTGCCAAGGATAGCCCAACGTCCAGCCAGTATACCAAAGTCATACGTTATACGTATGCTCCCAGCTCAGGGTGTAGAGCATAAAGGTGACACATGTATGCGCACACTCAGAGCTTCTTGGCCGCCACTCCAAACACTGTTGTTTGAAAGTCCGTCTGGAAGGCCTACTGCTATGCTGGTTACCAAGTTATTTTTTCATATAGGTGCTCATCGGGGTTACTTCACTTTCTTGTGGTTATTGTGCTCATGTCATCCAGAAAGAGAAAACGTTGGTCTGGGAGGCAAATTCCCCATGAAGACTGTGACAACCAGTGTCTTATACTCTGGTGCTTCCCATGGTCATACACAGTGCTCTTTTTGCTAAGCATTTGCGCCTAATACCCTACATAGTCAAGTGTCCTCCTTGTTTCGTATACTTGGAGAACCAATGTCTTAAGTTGTTGGCTCAGGGTGTTATGGCAGAATTCTTCTGTCCCAAGGCCCAGCCACCTCCTAAGGAGGTGGTCACAAAGTTAGGTCTTATTCAGTTACTGTCCAGTCTTCCCTGGACATCTCTGTTAAGGCTTCCCCAAAGGACCTTCCGGTGGTTGCCATGACCACATCGGAGGCCTGCATGGATCCAGCTTCTCACACTTCCTCAGAGGCTTTTTAAACATCTGTACCTGATGTTAAGGCAGAACCTTGGCTGATTATATCCGAAGGACCAAGAGGGGTTCCATAAAGCTTGATGAGAGAGAGGAGATTCTTACAGCCATTATAAGGTCATGCCAGGGGTCTGACCTTCAGAGGGTGTTTCAAATGGGCATGCCGCAGAAAAAGAAACAAAATGAAGCATATTTCCCTTGTTAAGTTCCTCAATGTAAATGGCAGGATTTCACACAGGTTTTATTTAATGCTTTGATGGCTTTGAAGAGCCTCCTCAAGGGGTCTCTCTTTTTGCTCCTCCCTGGTCTTTCACTCCACTCAAGAGGCCTAAAAATTGGATTCCTTGAAGGAGGATCTTGCCTCAGAGGAGAAATCCTTGGCTTATATTCTTACCAGATTCCCTTCACCTTGGACTACAGTTTAGAGGAAGAGGACTCCATAAGTCCAGATACCTCTTTGGAAGAGTTCTCCTTTGTTGATACGATTGTCCGGATGATGGATTATTTTAACTTGGATTGTTCTCACATCTCTGAGATTCAAACAAGATATTATGAGCTCGTATGGATGGAGTCTGCCACACCATCTGCTGTTTCTCCTGTTCTGGCTGCACTTTTGGGTACCTTCTCAGCAGCGTCCGTCACCCCTGTCAGCCTCCTGCACCTAAGAAGCCAGATAGACTCTATTAAGTGCCTAAGGAGAGCAAATTTCTTTATAAATGCCCTTCTGCTGACCCTTCTCTAGTCTGTCTCCTCTGGCAAGTCATCCAAGTTGTTGCCCTCTAGCAAGCTGTTGCCTTCTGATAAGAGGGCTATGGAAAGGCTAGCCAAGAAAGTTTACACTGCTGCCTCTTTATCCTTTAGGGCTATTAATTACCTGACTTGTATGACCAGGTATGTTTTGGCTGTCCTTTATCAGGTTTCTAAGGTGGTTTCTGACCTTCCTGGATTTGGCTGTTTCCCTGCAGTGCTGTACTTCTCAAGTTGCCCACCGCTCGATCAAATGCAACTGATACCTTTTCCAGGGGTGTGCTGCCTTTGGCTCAGTAATGAGACATTATTCTGGGCTTCATTTTCAGGCTTTGCCTGATCACATTAAGTCCAAACTTTTGGATGCTCTTTTGGATAATAAAAAAATGTTTTGGATCTGCTGCTGTTGAACTTTTCAAATCTGTCCAGAGTAAGGGCAAAGCTTTGCAGGAGCTGAAACATTTTTGTTTTTCTTATTCCTAAATTTCAGTAGAATTATCCCTCCAAATCTGCCTTTGTTCATAGGCTGTCTCACCCCCTTCCTAAGGGCAAGAAGGATTCTAAGCATCTACCTCCTGTTAAGTCTACGCAGACTCTGGCCACCCAGAAACCTGCTTTCCTGGGCAAGCCTGGTTTTATTTGACAGTTTCCTTCCTCCTTCCTTCAGCCAGGTTCCATTGTCCCTCCATCTCTCCCTGGCCCTTGAAATTGGCTACGAATCAGTTCAGACTCTTGGGTTCTGTCCATTGTCAGTCAGGGATATATCATGGTTTGGAAGTCCCTTCCTTCCTTTTCATGCATTCTTCAACCTCCTCAGGAGCAGCTCTGTCATTTCCCAGAGATTCTTCATACACTTTTGGCTAAGGGCACCATTCAAGCTGTACCTCCTGGCCAGGTAAGGAAGGGATTTTATTCCAGAATGTTTTTGATCCCAGGAAAGGGGGCCACATGGAGACCAATTCTGGATCTTTCCTGACTGAACACCTTTCTCAAGATTCCTTATTTTCATATGTTATCTCTGCAGAGATTGTTTCCTCTTCTTCAACCTCTGGCCTTACTGGTACCAATGGATCTCAAGGATTCATACCTTCACATTCCCATGCACCCTTCTTCAGGAAATGTTTACGTTTCTGTGTCTCTTCCTTGCATTTTCAGTTCTCTTCTTTGACCTTTCTACTGCCCCAAGACTGTTCGCCAAATGCCTTGTTCCTGTTATTGCTTTTTGCAGGATTCAAGGAATTCAAATCTTTGCCTACCTAGACGATCTACTTAATCAAGCTCCTTCCCCCAACACACTGCTTCAGGATCCCAGGTTTACTTATTTCCCTGTTAGAGTCTGGGGTTCACCATAAACTTCCGGAAATCAGTTCAGATACCTTCCCAGAATCATATTTTCCTCTGCTGCAGACTTCAGACAGTTCCCATGCTGGCAACGCTACCCACAAGACTGTGTCTCTAATTGCCCTTTTCCAATCCCTTCATCCTCTGGCATCTGTCACGGCTAGTGAATTTCTTAGAGTTCTCAATTTCATGGCTTCCAACATTCCCATGCTCCCTCTCACCGGGCTCCATATGAGGAAACTTCAGTGGTGCCTCAAGTCAAGTGCGACTCCCTCTGGAATTCCATGTTCCTTTCCTTCCTTGTCTCAAACTCAAGCTTCGGTGTTAAATTCATCAACTTTCGCTCAATCTGGGTCTTCCTTTTCAAGCTCCAGTTCCAACTCAGGAGCTCTTTACAAACACCACAGACAGGGGGTGGCGGTACCTCTTGTGGCCTCCTCCAGATTCAGCGGCACTGGCGTCCTTATCGGAGATCAGACCACATCAGTATAAAGGAGGTGAGGGCTTTGCTTCTGGCTGTTCAAGCTTTCCATTCCCTCTTTCTTCCCGGACCCATCAATGTTTTTGCAGATAATATCACAGTGATGTGTTATGTCACAAGCAAGGGGCACAAGGTCCTATCTCTTTGAAGATTAGCTCTTCAGGTCTGGTATCTAGCTAACCAGTGTCCAGTGACTCTTCATGCAGTTTATATTCTGTAGGAGCACAGTCTTGTGGCATACTCCTTGAGCAGGCACAGCACACAAACTGACAAATGGATGCTTCACAGAGATGTGTTCCTGGACATTGTCCATTAGTGGGGTATTCCTCATGTAGATGTTTTTGCTTCTACTCTAATTCTATTCCACAGTCCCAAGTCCTCTAGCTTGGAAAATGGACACCCTGTCTTTAACTTGGCAGGGGATAGTTCTATATGCCGCCCCTCTCCTTCCTGTGTTACTACGAGTCTTGCATAAGATCAGGCAGAAAACTCAAAACATCTTGCTAGTGATTCCCTTTTGGCCCAGATGGCATTGGTTCCCCTTTCTCTCACTGGGCCCAGGGCAGTCACCACAAGTTACTTCACTGGGTGAATCTTCTCTCACAAGACAAAGGGCTCTCTTATCCTCCTTCAATTGACAGCTCTTCAAGTGACACTGTGGGTGATAGGTTTTTGTTTCCTACCAGGCAACTCTTTTCTGAGGGCACATTTTGGGTTCTGCAGGAGGCCAGGAAATCATATATATATGTCCAAATTGAAAGGCTCTAATCTGTGGAGGTTCCCTGGTTCTCTGTTTGTTTGATTCACTCCATGTTGAGTTGATGTATTCTTCACTTCTCCACTTAACACACAACAAGGCAAGAAATGCCCACAATACCTAATAACACACACACGCACTAGTGTTTTAACAAATAGGCCCGTAAGGTGTAAGACCATAAAACCAAATGTATTGGTTATAGGAGACTCTATAATGAGACACACAAATACTCAACTCACCATGCTGGATACGGAGAGGGTTCTGGTTAGCTGCCTGGCAAGTTACTCATCATCAAGTACCAGTGTAACTCCATCATTGTCCATGTGGGGGTGAATGACTTGAGACATACCTCTGTGGAGTATACGAAGAGAGACATGACTGAGCTTTCAGATTACGTGTCACAGGTAGGTGTAAGCCTAGCCATAAGCAGCATTCTACCTTTTCCAAGGATGATGCCATAATACAAACAAAAAAATGATTGACTTTAACAATTGGTTTAGCTTCTGGTGTCAGTCCAAGGGGATCCAACATCTGTCAGCCTGGTTGACAGGCCACGCTGCTTTGTCAGAGATTGCCTGCACCTGTCTCCTCTAGGCTTTCGGATACTGGCAAAGGCATTAGCCACCCCTGCCGTGCCTTTTTTAGGCAGTGTCAAAATAACCAACCTCCCAACGTAACAAAATCCTCTCCAGATAAACTCAAGGTACTGCTGCTTAATGCTAGGAGTCTGAACAAGAAACTGCATTCCCTGGAAGCACTCCTCACCTTGGAAATTGCTGACATCAGTACAGTCACTGAGACATGGTTATAAGCTGCAGAAAACACCCCAGCCATGCAGGGCTGCAATGCCTTCCATATGGTCAGACCACAAACTGAGTGTGAAAGAACCAAAGGAGGAGGTATATCCGTCTTCATTATAAGGATAAATACACCTTGAGACTGGTCAAACAGTATGACTCTTGAGCTACTCCATGTCCAATTAACCATAGACAAAACCCCTTACCACATCATAGCTAGCTATAGGTTCCCCATCATGAACCAGGAAAAGCATACCACATATGTGGACTTACTGGAGTCACTTGCCATACAGCCCTGTACCTTACTCATGTGAATTTAATTATCTTACCATTGAATGGGAAACATATACACAGTCACAAATGCACTGGCTCAGAGGTTCTTGGACTTAGTACATGCAAATGCTGTGGAACACCTTGTCAAAAACCAATGATGGGCTCAAATGTCCAGGACAATGGTACTCACTAACATGGGTGACCTTTGCACCACTCATGTGATGTCCTGAATGGTAAGATAAGACCATAAATCAATCTTTCTATGTAATTATAAGGCCAGACACCCTTTGAGCTCAAAAACACTTCAGAACTTTTCCAAAGCAAATTACCTCCTACTAAACAATGGTATAAGAAGTTTCAGAGCCCCTTCAACACACATATAACATGGATTCCTATTCAGAGGTGTGCACCAATACCCTGTATAACCACTTAAGCAGTTGTATAGAATCAGCTGTACCTGACCAGATTAAAACCAGGCCTAACCAAAAAAAAAAAGCCACCCTGGTGCATGCCTTGTATAAACAGGCAGTAGAGCAAATGAACAAAACTAATGTCCAAAAATAAGAGGGAACTGGTTTAGCAGAGGAAGACATTCCTCTCGAGCTTGAGCAAACAATATAGAGATCTTGTCAAGTCCTCCAAAGCTAATTAAGAAACAAAAATGCCTCCCTAGCTAAGGGTAATCGCAAGACATTCTTTAACTACATTCAGAATCTAAAAAGGAATACCCAGCTATGTGCTTAACTGGTTGTGGATGGCACCACCCATACTTAAATGGAGGTAATAACCAACCTGCTAGCTGTCAGATTTGGAGCAAATTTCACTCCTCTGTCCCCACCTATCATTCCCCAAAGTATATCTGCCACCATTCCTCACTGTATTATCTCAAGAGAGCAGGTCATTTCTGTGCTCTCCAAGGCCAAAAACACGGCATCAGTGGGACCAGACAACATCCCACTTTGCCGTTTTTCTGCTTTGAAATAGTGTTTTTGCAGTTCTAATTGTTGTAGTTTTGAAAACAAAAACAAAAAATATTATCGCCTTGCAAGTTTCCCACCTTTCTGTAACTACAATAGTCCAGATTTCGGATTTGCTTATCTCAGGACTGTACTGAGGTTTCTGCGTTGCCCAGACCTTACTGAGAGAGAGGGAAGCTTCTCTGCTTATCAGTGGGAGTGGGTAAGCTCTGAGCAGCCTATCTGTCACTAAAGGAGTGGTTTCAGCTCAGAAATTGTAGTTTTATTGGCCACCTTGGGGTATTTCTATCCCTTTAACTAACCATAGGCAAAACTGCCCTACAGGTTGTAGCATGCTACAGACCACCCTCTCAAACTCAGGTACCCCACTCAGCCTTCCTGAAGACACTGGAGAGTATGAATGTCTCTCCAGATACCATCATATTGGGAGACTTCAACTACCCAAACATAGACTGGGAACATTACTCAAGCCCCAACACCCTAGCCCAAAGATTCCTAGAATTCATAAACTCAAATGCGATGGAACAACTAGTCACCACTCCCACAAGAGGAGATAATATACTAGACCTGATCATCACAAACATGGGAACAAAATGCTCCACACCGGAAGTATACCCCTCATTGGTGAGATCAGACCATAAATCAGTGTTACTGGAAATCCACATCCCGCCCCCCACCCCCTGCACAAAAGACCACAGTGAAGAACTTCTCAAAAGCCGACTTCACACTTCTTAAGACTGAAGTGGTATCCTTCAAGGCCCCTGGGCCAGTGGAAACCACAACCCACACCGCTGAATCCTTTATATAAATGCCTTCTACGGGCACCTTCAAGAATGCATGGATCATGAAATCCCTAATAAAACCAAGACCCATTCCCCCAAAGGCAGGCGCCCTGTCTGGTGGACCCCAGCCATTAACAAACTTTACAACAGGAGGAGGAAGCTACTACATGACAGAACAAAATCCCTAAAAGGGAAGGCATCTCTGATCAGTACTAGCAAAAAACTACGATCACTCATAAAATCATCCAAGGCCAACTTTGAGAGAAAAATTGCAAAAGACACAAAAGACAATCACAAGGCCTTCTTTAGCTATGTTAGAAACCTGGGTGGAAACTCCCAGATATGCTCAGAGTTAGTCCAAAATGACACAAAATACACTGAACCCACAGACATTGCCAACATTCTGACAGACAGGTTCAGTGCAAATTTCTCCGCCTCCTCCCCCCCAAAAGGAGAAATATCTATCCCAGCAGAGTGTAGCCTCCCTAACATCTCAGATGCCCAGGTGAGAGCCACCCACTCCAAAGCTAAAAACACAGCATCAATGGGACCGGACTGTGTCCCGGGCTGCGTGCTACATGAACTCCAAGAGGAACTAAACCCGCACATAAGGCTGCTGTATAATCTTAGCCTTACTACAGGATACGTACCCAAAGAGTGGCGTACAGCAACAGTGGTCCCACTCCACAAAGGCGGTGGTTCTACGGACCCTGGAAATTACCGCCCCATAAGCTTGACATGCCTGGTCTGCAAAGCTATGGAAAGGATCATTATGGAACTCATAAACAAAGACATTGGGGACCTACAGACATTGGATCCTACCCAATTTGGCTTTGTCAAGGGCAGATCCTGCCTTTTGAACTTGGTCGACTTTTTTGAAACAGTCATTAAGGCCATTGATGAGGGTAAGGCAGTTCACACAGCCTACCTTGACCTTGCAAAAGCCTTCGACACAATACCCCACTCGAGCATCATAGACAAACTCACCAGCTTAAATGTAAATCCATATGTCACAAGATGGGTTGCAAACTGGCTCAAGGACAGAACCCACAAGGTCAGAATTGCTGGAGCCATGTCATACTCTGTCAGTCACAAGCGGTGTTCCACAGGGCTCAGTCCTGGGACCCCTCTTGTTCGGCATTTATTTTTCCGAGGTGCAAGCAAACATAGGAGGATTGTGGCTGACAAAGTTCGCAGATGACTGCAAACCGGGCGCCATAATTGATACTCCAGCGGACACAAGCATCCTTCAGAGAGGCCTCATAGAAATGGATAATTGGTGCCAGAGCCATGGCCTTAAACTGAACGCCAAAAATGTATAGTCATACCCTTTGGGAAAAACAAGGCACCCACAAATTACCACGTAGGTGGTAATCCATTAAGTACGGAAGAGGTAATCGGGGACCTATGGACCCAAGTTGACAGTAACCTCTCATTTGACACTCACATTGCCAAGGTGGTTAGGAAGACCTTCTATATTGCCCACCTTATCATGAAGGGATTCACATCTAGATCAAGAGAGGTCATTGTGCCCCTGTACTCTTCTCTTATCAGGCCCATGATTGAGTACAATGCCCCATTTGGGATGTATCTTACCCGACACCTGCAGCAGTTGGAAAGACCCCAAAAGTTCCTCACCAAGAGGATAAAGGGTCTCAAACATATGCCGCCCGGCTGAAGAAACTCCAGCTCTATTCAGTCGCATACCGCATACTCAGAGGTGATCTATGCCTGACGTACAAGGCCATGTCCAATCCGGAATTAATGGACATGCTCCACCTCAGAAAATCCAAATCCATCAGAGCCACGAGAGCAAGAGATTTGAACCTCAACAGAGAAATAAATAGGACGTGCTGGAGGGACAGATTCATAACCCAGAGACTCCCTACATTCTGGAACAGAATCCCAGTCCATGTTAGGCAGAGCCCCTCACTAACTCTCTTCAAGAGAAATCTTGACGAGTGGATGGGAGATCGTAGGTTTACCCTGGGGGTCATCTCTGTGTCACTACTAGACAGAGGCACAGTAAACTAAACCCTAAATGGGCGTAGTATTCTCATCCCAAGGGGTGGCGAAAGCCACACACACTCAGGCTAGGCTTATAAATGCCCTAGGGCAGATAGCCTAGTATGAACCTATGAACCTATAATGAGGGACTCTGCCTGGGATTTTATTCCAGAGTGAAGGGAGCCTCTGGGTTATGAATCTGTCCCTCCAGCATGTCCTATTTATTTCAGTGCTGAGGTTCAAGTCTCTTGAGCGCGTAGCTCGATGGGATTTGGATTTTCTGAGGTGCAGCATGTCCATTAATTCTGGGTTGGGCATGGCTTTATACGTCAGGCACAGATCGCCTATGAGCAGGCGGTATGCCACTGAGTAGAGCTGGAGTTTCTTTAACCGGGCAGCATATGGCATCTGTTTGAGCCCTTTGATCCTCTTGGTGAGGTACTTTTGGGGTCTTTCCAGTTGCTGCAGGTGTCTGGTAAGGTACATCCCAAAAGGGCATTGTACTCAATTATGGGCCTGATGAGGGATGAGTAAGAGGCACGATGACCTCCCTGATCTGGATGTGAATCCCTTCATGATTAGGTGGGCTATATAAAATGTTTTTCTAACCACTTTGGCCACGTGGTTGTCAAATGACAGATTGCTATCAACTTGGGTCCCCAGGTCCCTAATTACTTCTTCTGTACTTAATGGATTACCACCTATGTGGTAATTTGTGGGCACTTTGTTTTGCCACGGGATGACCATACACTTTTTGGCATTTAGCTTGAGGCCATGGCTCTGGCACCAGTTGTCTGTTTCTATGAGGCCCTTTTGGAGGATGCTTGTGTCGGCTGGAGAGTCGATTATGGCGCCCAGTTTGCAGTCATCTGTGAACTTGGTCAGCCACAGTCCTTCCATGTTGGTCTGTACCTCCGAGAAATATATACCGAACAAGAGAGGTCCCAGGACTGAGCCTTGTGGGACGCCACTTGTAACTGGTTTGGAGTCTGACATGGCTCCAGCAATTCTAACCATGTGGGTTCTGTTCTTGAGCCAGTTTGCAACCCATCTAGTGACATAGGGGTTTATATTTAAGTTGGTGAGCTTATCTATAATGCCCGCATGGGGTATTGAATCAAAGGCTTTTGCGAGGTCCAGGTAGGCTGTGTGGACCACCTTCCCCTCGTCAATGGCCTTGGTGACTGTTTCAAAGAAATCAACCAGGTTTAAGAGGCAGGATCTGCCCTTAACAAAGCCGAACTGGGTAGGATCCAGTGTCTGTAGGTCCCCAATATCTTTATTTATGAGGTCCATGATTATCCTTTCCATAGCTTTGCAGACCAAGCTAGTCAGGTTTATGGGGCGATAGTTTCCAGGACCCGTTGAGGCACCACCTTTGTGGAAAAGGGACCACTGTTGCTGTACGCCACTCTTTGGGTACATATCCTGTAGTAAGGCTGAGATTGAACAGTAGTTTTATGTTTGGGTTTAGCTCTTCTTGGAGTTCATGTAGACGAGCCGGGACACCGTCTGGTCCCATTGATGCTGTGTTTTTGCTTTGGAGAGAGCTCTTACCTGAGCATCTGAGATGTCAGGGGGGCAGCACTCTGCTGGGATATATATTTGCCCTTTTGGTGGGGGGGGGGTTTGCGCTGAACCTGTCAGCTAGGATGTTGGCAGTGTCTGGGTTTGGTGTATTTTTTGTTGTTTTGGACTAATTCTGAGCATATCTGGGAATTCCCACCCAGGTTCCTAACATAACTAAAGAAAGCCTTGTGATTATCCTTAGTGTCCTGTGCAGTTTTTCTCTCGAAGCTGGCCTTAGATGATTTTATGAGTGCCCGTAGTTTTTTGCTAATACTGATCAGAGATGCCTTCCCTTTTTGGGATTTTGCTCTATCATGTAGTAGCTTCCTCCTTCTATTGTATAGTTTGTTTATGGCTGGGGTCCACCAGACAGGATGTCTGTCTTTCAAGATTTGCTGAGCTCAGGACTGTATTTAGGTTTCTGTGTTGTCCAGACCTTACTGAATTAGGGGGAAGCTTCTCTGCTTATCAGTGGGAGTGGTAAGCTCTGAGCAGCCTATCTGTCGCTAAAGGAATGGTTTCAGGTTTTTATTGGCCATTTTGGGCTAATTCTATTCCTTTCATCTTTCTGTTTAAAAAAACTGTTTGCGCAATGCACAGCGCCGCTTAGCTAAGGTAAAACCATTACCGGTGCCTTAAAGTCTGCTCTTTAAATTTTCCCTTAGACCTTGTAAACCTTTATGTCTGAGCACTCAGATTAGACCTTAAATCCAGCACTTACACAGAACGTCTTGTAGCATTTATTGCAAGTTCACTTACTGCCACTAGCACTAACTTTCCATAAAGGAAACAAAAAGCTTCAGTACTTAATCTAAGCATCAATAACTCTGTACTTAAAAAGCTGATCACTTTTCCAGGCATGCCCAAAGGTCAGTTTCCGATGCTTTCTCCTATTAACCTGGTGAACCTGGGCATCCTGAGGGAATGCAGCAATTGCCTCATGTAAGCAGTCTGCCCTCTCCTCCTACTCCCAAACACATCCACTTGTGAGAGATGCAGGTACATAGCCATCTTGGGTCGCTAGTAAACGCATCCTAAGGGTTATGCTACTCGATGCTAGAAGTCTAAACCTCAAAATGCACTTGCTCAAGTCACTTCTCAAACTGGAGAACATCGACATCTGTGCAGTAACAGAGACCTGGTTCAAGGCTCCTGAGAGCACCCCTGTGCTACCAGGTTACAATGCATATCACACCCTTTGGCCCCCAAATCTGAACCATAGCCGTAAGGGATGTGATGACCGAACCCCCAAAGGCAGAGATGTAGCCATCTTCATTAAAGATACACACACCTCCAGACTTGCTGCTTAACATAACGCATCAGAAATACTTCAAGTACAGTTATCACTGGACAAAACTGCAGTCCATGTTGTAGCCTGCTACAGATCCTCCACAATGTCCCAGGACTCCCTCTCTGCATTCCTGGACACTCTGGAAAACATCAAGGTCCAACCCAATGCCCTTATTCTGGATGACTTTAATAATCCCTCCATTAGTTGGAACTACTACTCCTGCTCCAACTCACGTGCCCATTTCCTGGAATTCATCAACTCCAATGCCTTGGACCTGAACAAACTCATCCTTACCCCCAGTAAGGGGAAACAACATTCTTGACCCAGTCATTACAAACGTGGGGGACCGCTGCTCTACTCCTTTGATAAACGCCTCCCTGGTCAGATCCATCCACAAGTTAATTAGTTAATCACCATTGATATTCAAATCCCACCCCCACCCCCACCCCCAAAAAGGAAACCACAGTGAAAAACTTCTCCAGAGCTAATTTTGAGCTTCTAAGGATAGAAGTGGCAAGCTTCACGTCATCCATAGAAATGAGGAATGGGGAGTATGGCTGCTGAATCATACACCAAGGCACTGTATGAGCACTTACACAGTTGCATAGACAGGGCCATACCAAACAGAACCAAGATGCTCTCCTCTAAAAAAAAGAAGCCAATCTGGTAGACCCCTGCCATTAACAAACTCTACAACAGAAGGAAAAAACTGTTGCAGAAAAGGGTAAAGTCTGATAACTGGAAAAATTCCCTTGGAAAACTCGGTAAGAAACTGAGATCCTTCATCAAATCCACTAAAGCTAGTTATGAAAGCAAAATTGCTATGGATACTAAGAACAACCACAAGGCATTCTTTAGTTATGTCAAGAATCTGCATAATATGCAGATTTGCTCTGAGCTACAGCACAACGACACCACTTATACTGAACCAACTGATATTGCCAATATCTTGGCAGACTGGTTTAGTCCGAACTTTACTCCCCCCTCAACCCCCAAAGGGCCCACCCACATACCCGAGGAATAACATATCCCTATTACAACTGCACAAGTAGAAACCACACTGACCAAAGCTAAGAATATGGTTTCCATGTGACCAGATAATATACCGGGTTGTGTCCTACACGATCAACAAAAAAAACAGGCACCACACCCGAGTGTCCTGTTCAACTACAGCCTCAGTTCTGGCTTTGTCCCCACTGAATGGCGCACTGCTACAGTCATCTGCGACTACTAACCCTGGGAACTACCGCCCCCATCAGCTTGATGAGCCTGATCTGTAAGGCTATGGAACGTATTATTACGGATCTTATAAATAAGGATATAGGGAACCTTCAAACCCTGGACCCCACACAGTTTGGGTTTGTGAAAGGCAGATCATGTCTGCTCAATCTGATAGACTTCTTCGAAGCTGTCACTAGAGCGGTGGATGAAGGCAAGGCTGTCCACACAGCCTTCCTCAATATAGCCAAAACCTTCAACACCATCCCACACTCTGGAGTCATTGATAGGCTCACTAATCTGGGCATTAACCTGTGCATCACTAGGTGGGTTGCCAACTGGCTCACTGATGGAACCCACATGGTGAAAGTAGTTGACTCCAAATCTGACTACCAGGAAGTTACAAGTGGAGTCCCACAAGGATCGGTTCTGGATCCTCCCCTGTTTGGTATCTACTTCTCTGAAGTTCAAGCCAACACAAAGGGACTCTGGTTAACCATATTTGCGGATGACTGCAAACTGGGAGCTGTTATTGATTCTCAAGCTGATGTGGACATCCTACAAAAAGGCCTAATGGAAACCAACAACTGGTGCCAAAACCATGGCCTTAGGCTCAAGGTCAAAAAATGCATCGTCATTACCTTTGGGAAAAACACGGTGCACATAAACTACCATATCGAAGGAAACCCACTTAACTCTGAAGGTGTTAAAAGGGATCTAGAGAGACAGGTAGATTGCAATCTTTCCTACGACAACCACATCACCACTGTAGTTGGGAAGTCCTCCTACGGTGCACATCTCATCAGAAAAGGTTTCACATCCAGGAAAAAAGAAGTGATCTTTCTCTACTCAGCCCTTATCAGACCCATTATAGAGTACAGTGCCCTATTTGGCATGTACCTCACTAGACACCTCCAACAACTGGAAAAGGCCACAGAAGTTCCTCACTAAGAGGATCTTAGGACTCAAACACATGCCCTTTGCAGACAGACTTAAACTTTACTCCGTCTCATATCGCCTACTTAGAGGCGATCTTCTGCTTGACATACAGAGACATGTCTGACTCAGTTTTGCTGGACATGCTTCATCTGAAAAAATCCCAATCCCTCCGTGCTACTCATTCCAAAGACCTCAACCTTATCACCACATTAAACAGAACCTGCTAGAGGGATAGATTTCTAACCCAGAGACTGCCAATACTCTAGAATAAACTCCCTATTCACGTCAAGCAGAGCACCTCACTGGCCCTCTTCAAGAGAAATCTTGATGAGTGGATGGGAAATAGGAAATTCACCCTGGGGATCACTTCAGTCGCGTTGCTAGATAGAGGAACCGGGAACTAACATCTGGTAAGCCAGATGACTGGGAACACTTTTAGGCTAGGCTTGCAGTGGCTTCAGGGCCGTTAGCCTAGTACTTGCCTATGAACCTAAAACATGACATAACACACCCACTTGGATCCCTGTTTAACCACAATCTGGGGACTGTCTATGTTCCAACAGAATGTAGGACAGCAACAGTAATCCATCTACACAAAGGGGGACCATCAGCTGACCTGGAGAATTTTTGACCCATAAGATGTAAGGAGTTGTTATGGACCTTATCAACAGACAAAGGTAATCTCTAAACTCTGGACCCAACCCAGTTAAGATTTATTAAAGGTAAATCATGCCTGTTAAACCTGGTTGACATCTTTGAGAAAGTCACCAAGGCCCTGGATGAGGGAAAGACTGTGCATACCACCCACCTTGACCTTGCCAAGGCATTTGACAGAATCCCCCACTCCAGTAACAGAGAAACTCTCCATCTTGGGAATTAACCCCTATGTCATCAGATGGGTAGCCATTTGGCTCACCGACAGGACATGTACTGTAAAAATGGGTGAGTTCTCTAGCAAAAGACCAGTCACCAGAGGCATACCACAGGGGTGTTCTTTGTGTTTCACTGTTGCAGTCATCACACTTGGGTTATCTGCCTGCAGGTAGCCCTCAGTCGGCCTGAATACCAGAGGCTTAGTATTTCTGTGTCAGATACTGACACTTTTTCCATGACGTCAGATCGTCAGGGGTATAAAACAGGCAGCTGACGCTATTACATCAGTCTTTCTTGTCGAGGAGTCCAAAGCAGAAGCAGTTCGCAAGTGCTGGTCGCTGCTACCTGAAATTTTCATTTTCGAGTTTGTAATCCTGAAGTCTTCTAAAGCTAAGTACCCCGTTGGGGACCCTTTTTTCTTGCTCTAACCGATGTCAGAAAAAGTTAACAATTGTCTTGCCTGTGGAAAGCAAATACCTCACAGAAATTTTCATTCTTACTGCATCACCTGTTTAGGCCCAGACCACGACGTCCCTCGTTGTCGGTTTTGTGCCTTGTTTAACGGCTGAACCATTCATCATCGGGCTATCTTTATCACTAAATATTTTCGCTTTCATTCTCCGTATTCCGAAATGGCTTCAGTAAGCCATCAGACTACCGATCTTCCAAAAAAAACGTAAAGATATAGACCGAGACAGACCGCATAGGTCCAAAACTGCTGACGACGCTTCCGTTAAGCTAGTTGCCAGTCCACCGGTACTCTGTTAGGCGCCTTTGCAGCCCCTGATGCCCACTTCTCTGGATTCGCAGGCCTCTGCTGAGACCCATTCGAAGTCCGGTATGCCACGAGATGCTTCTTCGACTATGGAACCTGCGGATGTCTCTACCTTGGATGGGTCCGGAGCCGCTGTGCAGGCACTGGCTTCTGATGGTGTATTTCAACCTACCGATGATCGGATCAAACAGACAACTTTGTTTTTAACCAAAACTACTGAGTTTCTTAGGCCCAGAGTACACACTATGCCTAGAAAACCAATGACCAAAGCGCATGCTCATGCTCCCATGCCACAAACATAAATGCTTAGAATGGCTGAAGACCTTATCAGCCTAATTAGGGGAAGCCAGCCTTCCCCTGCTAAAAGACAAAGATTTGAGTTTCGTAATGATTCTACAGGCCAGGAGTCTGATGACTCTGATCCTTCTGATTATCAGGACATGCCCTTATCAGCCTATGAGGATTCAGATGCAGAGGAATCCATTCATTCTGCCTCCTCTCCAGAGGATTTTTCTTTTGGTGAAACCTTGCATACTTTAAGAGAGCATTTCCACTAGGAATGCCAGGACTATCGTCAGTCCAAAAAGAGACTGAGGATTTTTAGAGTTGCCTCAGCACAGGCCTCTAGCTATACCCCCTGTCCTGGATGTTGTAGATGATGATTTTATGGAATCCAGTCTTACTCCAGATACATTATCACCGGCCCCTAGGAAACCTGACATGTACTACAGAGTACCTGATTCCCACAAATTTCTCTTCAAAAATCCTACTGCTGATCCAGAGACCATTTCAAAGGGACCTAAAGGTATTAAGGCTACTACAGCCAAAAATCCTACTCCTTCAGACAGGGATTCCAGAGCTTTCGACAGATTGGGTAAGAAGGTATATACCTCTTCAACTCTTGCCATCAGGGCATTAAATTGCCTGTTTCACATGTTGAAGTACCAGCAACATATTATGGAACTATTTAAACAAAAAATGGTGTTACTTCCAGATTGTGCAGAAAATAAAGATTTACAACAGGTAATGCATTCTGCAAACCAAGTTAGTAAGCATACTTTGCAGTGTGGCTTTGATGCCCTAGAAGCTTCTTGCAGGGCTGCAGTCACTGGGTCTATACTGAGGAGGCATACTTGGCTGAAGGAACAAATATTGCCAGATTATGTGAAATCCAAATTACTAGACGCTCCTTTAAATAAGGACTGTTTGTTGGCACCAAAGCAGAAAAAGTTCTTAAAAAGATGAAAGAAAAAGCTAAATCTATGCAAACTGTCAAATAATTCTTACATGTGCAGCCACCTAAATTCAGTAGGCATTGGCCTACAAAAAACTGGTCCTTGCCAGCCCCTTCCAGGCCTTCCCAGACCAAACCCAGGGGAAACAGGCCACCCAGACTACAGTCTCAGGGTATGCAGATATTTAAACAATGGAGTGCCCCCCACATCAAAAACAGGGAGTGGTAAGCCACCCCCTTATGGAAAAAGTTCACAATGACTTATCAATTATCCTTCCCAGCCCTGCCCAATTACTTGTGCCCCCAGGAGGAAAACGTGCCCTTCATACAAAAAACTGGATGTGTATTACTCAGGACTGATGGGTCCTAAACATTGTATCCCTGGGGTACAGATTCTACTTCCATTCACTGCCAACCCCAAGTGGGTTTCCAGACCTTCCTCCAAACCAGTGGGCAGAGGCTCAAAAGCAAGTACTTTTCCTGCTCAATATCAGAGCTATTCAACCTGTTCCACTAAAACAAAGGGGTCAGGGTTTCTACTCCAGACTTTTCCTGGTGCCCAGAAAAGAGGGCTCTTGGCGCCCAGTCCTGGATCTATCAATTCTCAACAGTTTTCTGGTGGTCCCAAAATTCAAGATGCTTACCCTGCAACAGCTTCCACCTATGCTAGCCAAGGATGCCTGGTTAGTCACTCTAGACTTAAAAGAAGCTTATCTGCACACCCCCATAAGGGAGTCATGAAGAAAATATCTACATTTCAGGGCAGGCTCTGTGCACTATCAGTTCTCTGCATTTCCCTTTGGCTTATCTACTGTGCCCAGAGTATTCACAAAGTGCCTGGCTCCAGCCATTGCATACTGCAGGCAGAGAAATATCCAAATATTCCCATACTTGGACAACTGCCTGATTCAGGCGGACAGTCAGGAATTGCTACTTCAGCACCTGGCATTTGTAAAAAGCCTTCTCACTTCATTGGGGTACACCATCAACGAAAAGAAATCACAACTGGTGCCCAGTCAAAAGATTGTATTCCTGGGAGCAAACTTGGACACAGCTTCCCAGATGGCATTTCTCACATCAGAAAAACAGATCTATCTGACAAACTACTTCAAGCAAATGGCCATCAGATCCCAGCTATCTGCAGGGAAAATACTGTAAGCCCTAGGGTTCATGGCTTCATGTTTGTTTGTGTCTTTCGGCTTTTCCTGGTTAGGGGGTTGCCACAGCGGAACTCCGGTCCGCTAATGATTGGTAGCTGATTTTTACGTGCCGAGTTACCAGCCCTGACGCACATCCTTCAACGAAGGTACGCCCATTCACGTATGTCTCCACGCAGAAGACGCTCTAGCTGAGAATCGAACCGGACAGCGTCTTACTGTGAGGCGACAACGCTACCGCAGCACCACCACCGCAGTTTTGCTAATTCCATATGTAAGACTGCATATGAGGAAACTTCAGTGGTACTTAAAAAGTCTTTGGTGCCAACATTCTCAGGACCTGGAAACAGTCATTCCTATCATTCCCTGTCTAAGGGCAGAAGCATGCAACCACAACAAGGGACTGTTTTTTACTCAACCTCTCACCGCCGAAACCCTGACAACAGGTGCATCAGACTATGCATGGGGGCTCACATGGCAGGCAAATGCATTCAGGGCCACTGGAGCCCAGGACAGATTCTCCTGCACATCAATCAAAAAGAGATGCTAGCTGTACAGAATGCTCTGACAGCCTTCAAACACCTAATCCTTCCAGGACAACTGCTTATAAAAACAGACAACGCCACAGTTATGTGGTACATAAACAAGCAGGGGGGAAACCATTCTTGCCCACTATGCAGGTTAGCCATGGCCCTGTGGAACACAGCCTTGAGCAACCAAGTGCATATACAAGTTCAATTCCGGCCAGGCAAACAAAATTCATTGGCAGACAACTTAAGCAGAAGTCTCCTAGACCCACACGAGTGGAAATTGGAGTCCAACACCTTCAGCCTTGTGATCCAGAGGTGGAGGACACCGGAGGTGGACCTGTTTGCCTCCTCCGAGAACCACCACTTGAGCAGATACTGCACCAGGAACCTTCACCACAGGGCCTGGAAGGTGGATGCCCTATACTTTCAATGGGAAAACCTGTCAATTTATGCCTTTCCCCCTCTGCCCCTTTCTCTCAAGAGTACTACTCAAGATAAAACAGGACAGACCAAGGGCAATTCTTATTGCCCCAGACTGGCCACGCCAGCACTGGTACCCACTCTTACGCAGCCTGACAGCAGTGCCACCCTGGCACCTTCGCCAGACTCCTACCCTGCTATCCCAGCAGGAGGGACAGATTTTGCATCCACAATTGCAAACCCTAAACCTTGCAGCCTGGCTTATACCTTGAATACCCCACCAGCAACCCTCAGCAAACAGGTGCTGGATGTCCTTCTTGAAGCCAGAAGGCCTAGTACTAGGAAATCCTATGCTGAAAAGTGGAAAAGATATTGTTCTTGGAATCACTCTCTAGGGAAGGACACAACAGTGCCCTCCTTACCTCTAATCCTGGATTACCTAGCAGAGCTACACCACAGATGCCTATCCTTCTCCTCCATTAAGATTCATGCCTCTGCCATCTCAGCTCATTTTAATACAGAGCCACCACTTTTTTCTCACCCTCTCATCAAATAGTTCCTGAGAGGGGCTAACAACTTAAGGCCCCATAGGAGAGCACCCACCTCTGCCTGGGACCTTAACTTTGTACTGGAAAAGCTCACACTTCCTCCTTTTGAACCTGCTGCCTCAGCAGAGGTAAAATTCCTCTCTTGGAAGACGGCCTTGCTTTTAGCCATAACTTCAGAAAGAAGTGCGTCTGAGTTACAGGCACTAATGGCTGTGGAACCCTTCATTATTTTCCATGCTGACAGGGTTTCCCTCAGGGCTAACTCGTCCTTTATGCCCAAGGTGGTGTCCAGTGTGGCTTTAAACCAATCCATCCATTTGCCAACCTTCTTCCCTATCCCTCAGAATAAAGGGGAAAGGATCCTGCACTCCTTGGACTTGCACAGACAGCTCGGGTTCTACCTTGACCGGACTAAGCCTTTCAGAAAATCTGACCAGCTGCTAGTCAGCTTTGCTACAGGGGCAGAGGGTAAGGCCATTTCAAAACAAACCATATCCAAATGGATAGCACACTGCATCCATTTCTGCTACAAGCACCATGGAAAACTTACCCCACATGGGATCAGACCACATTCCACTGGAGCTACTTCCACCTCTACAGCATTTCTCAGGGGAGTCCCTACCAGGGACATTCTGGAAGCTGCAGCCTGGAGTTCTGTACACACCTTCACCAAGCATTATCACCTACCTATCTTTTCTAAAAATCCAGGGCTGGATTTGCTACAGCAGTCTTGCAAGGCCTACTAGCATAAATGTACACTTTCCGTAAATGTAGATGTTCGAGTGTATTCACTGTTGCCGTCCTGGTTTCCCTCCCTCCAGCCCCCTGGTTTTCTTGATCTGTCTACCTCTCCTCTCTATGGCCATTCCTAATGGCATTGGTATTTACTTTTTACTGGTGGTGGCCCCCACCATATACTAGCTCCCTATTTGGGGGCTCCTGAGATTTTGGGCAAGAAAAACTGATGTAATGGCGTGGGCTGCCTGTTTTATACCCCTGATGACCTGTCGTCTTGGAAGAAGCGACAGCATCCGATGCAGAAATACTAAGACTCTGGTATTCAGGCCGACTGAGGGCTACCTGCAGGCAGATAACCCAAGTGTGATGACTGCAACAGTGAATACACTCGAACATCTACATTTATGGTAAGTGTACATAACTGTACTTTCTGTGCTGGGCCATTTACTGATCAGAATTTATTTCTCAGAAGTCTAGGCAAATGTGAACATCCTATGGGTAACCAAGTTCACTGACAATTGCAAGTTGGGAGTTGAGTTCCCCAACAATGCTAATATATTGCAGAAAGGGTTAATGCAGACAAATGATTGGTGCTAAAGCCACAGATTAAAAAATAATGCAAAAAAAATGATTATTATTCTGTTTGGGAAAACTAACATCCCTGCTAGTTACATTATAGACAGCATGTCCCTAAATGTAGACCCGATGATAGTTGATTTGAGTACTCGGGTTGATGGCAAGCTGACTTTCGATCACCATGTATCCACAGTGGTAAGGTAATCCTATTATGTAGCACATCTCATAAGTAAAGGTACCTCATCTAGATCTAAGGATGTTATATTTACATTATACTTGGCTCTAATCAGACCAATATTTGTGTACAATGCTCCCTTTTACATGTAGTTCACCAGACACCTGCAACAGCTGGAGAGACCAGAGAAGGTTTCTCACCAAGAAAAATACAGGGTACACAAAAGTCATATGTGGCAAGACTTGACAGCCTTGTCACTGTATTCTATCTCTTACAGGCTACTAAAGGGTGACCTGTGCTTTGCTTGAAGTGCAATCTCTGATCTGGCCTTGACGGAAATGCTACACATTTGTAAATCAAACTGAATGAAGGTCACTCACGCAAGGGATCTTAACCTAGCCTCTGACAAGAACAATTTATGCTGGAGAGAGAGATGCATTTACCAGAGACTGCCACTTCTCTAGAGCAAGCTTCCCATTTGTGTGAAACCAAGCCCTTCCCTGACCCTCTTCTAACGCAACCTAGATCATTGGATGGGTAACTGCATATCCACTCCTGGGGTGGGGCCCATGTCCCTCATGGACAGAGACTGTCAGCATTAATAACCTTAGACTATTACCTCTGCAAACTTTGCCCACTAAACTACTGACAAGTGAGGCAACTTGGGATAAATATGGCTAGGTTTGTAAGGGTTCTAGGGCTATTAGCTTAGTAACCTCCAATAAACCTATGAACTATGAAACACATGAAACCAGTAAATGCCAGATTTGTAAAGTCAGTCTGCATCTGTTGAGCTATTTCAATTTATTTATACTAGAAGTGTTTCCAAAATGTGGTTGGAAAGGTTGCTAGGTACTACTGTGGTATGTCAGGTCACTGTTTTACATTTTTTTAACCTTTTAACACAAGATGAGGTGTTGCTGTTATTGCAGTAAAGCTCCCATTGAACTGGTGAACTAAGTAGAAAAAGGCAAGAGGCTCTGAATGGAAATTTCAGAAACTTGATGATCATAGGTGCTGTAAACAGTCCAGAATGCGTTCCCTTTTATCCTTCCCTCCTCTGTGGCAGTGGGACAGCAGTACACTAGGACAAATGCAGCCCAGTGATTGTGGTGTTAGCCCAAGATACAGAAGAATATAGTCCACCACAGAGTTCTAAATGATCTATAAAGGAGGCTTTGATAAGTAACGACCAAAAACTGTATTCTTGTATTTTGTGAGACATTTAATCTGCTGGGCTTCTAAGGGTTCCTTACACAAATAGTGATCCATAATAATTTTTGCCTGCCAGTGACGGCTTGGTGGTGGTGGTGGCAGCCTCATAACACTAGTGTAAAGACCTCTGTGGGTAGTCTGAACTACATACAACACTAATAAAAAGACCTGTATGGGTAGTCTGAAGTACCACACAACACTAATAAAAATACCTCTGAGAGTAGTCTGAAGTGTCACATAACATAAATAAAAAGACGTATGGGTAGTCTGACGTACCACAGTACTTTTCTAATAGATGTTTTCAACATTCAAATTATTAATCATGTTAAGTCTTACCCAAACAAATCAAGTAAAATTCAGAATAACTTTACAGCTGTTCTTGTTAGTGTAAGAAATTCAGTCAAACAAAACTAGGGACTAGTAAACTTTTAAAATTCTCTAGTGAGGTGCCATGGTGGGACAAACATCATTCAGCTATGAGACGCTCTTCTACTAAACATAAACATGATTGTAAGTTGGCTATTGCTGCAGATCTGTTCCATTCATTGTTTCTATATTGAAAATACAAGTGATGACCAAGTACTACCGATAGTGGAATTCTGACTCTGTACATTCCCTACATCTGACTTTATCTACCAACTTATTTTTTTACGTTACTAAGTTCACAAAACCCACACACTGTTAAGTGACACCTGTGTTAGAAACCACTTGTTTTAAAGTTGCATTCATAAGGTGTTGTATGACAGTGTGTTTCTTAATGCTTGTATCATGTTTTTCCCCCTCCAGCAGCCAAGTACATCACAGATGGCATGAAGCGTGGTGAAGTCAAGCCAATCCTGCCATTAAGTTAGTAAACTAGTAGGCTTAAACCACAGTCAAAGAAAAATAAGTCGTCTACTGCCACTGCTCAAATTGTAACACCTCTCTGATGGCAGGCTGCTTGAGTGGTTTTCTCCCACAGCACTAAAACAGAAAGTTGCTAATTGTATTTGCTGATGATACTTTTTCACCATGTATAAACGCACAAACACACACACACACACTTTAATCGGAGACTAAATACTGTGACATTCCCATTTTTCTGCAGTATACTGCTAAATTTTTTTTTTTGTGTGTGGGGGGCACCTCTATTGCTATTCTTCAAGCCTTGGAGACCTAACAAAATGATGAACATTTAGATTTAAGAGATTTAGCAGAGGCGCAACAAAAATTTACATTGCATTGACTAGAAGGCAGCTGAGATTTTAGAGAAACCTCGGGACCTGTGGTAACTGGTGTTCTTGACTGAAGAATACCTAAAGGACTTGATCCAGTGACATTTTAGGAGGGGAGCCTCTAGGAAAGCACTGGGAGAATAGAGGCTTGAGCAGGCAAAGTTAAGTTAGAAATGAATTTCTCAACAAGGTTGCTGACAGTGTCTTCAGAATCTGTGTAGGTGTCATCATTCAGTATTAGCTCAGAGTAGTTGTACGAGTTGCATCTAATTTTCCTAATACTGATAAAAAAAAATCCTTGTGATTATTTGTTTGGTGGCGGAGGCAATTTATAAGTTCATAACCGGCATTAACACTTCTTAATTTTGTGTTCAGGGGTCTTGCTGCACAGATACAAGGTTAAATCAGATGTTGACTGAGGCAGCTCTGAGCATTTAGAATCCAAATGTTTTCTATTCCTAACAGAATCAGCATGTATAATGTTATAACTAGGATCACCACATTAACTTTTCTTTCTCAGCATGTCACATTTCCACTGTGCCTCCTTGATAAAGGGTAACCTTTCCTTTTGAAACATCTACTGGTCTGTAAGTTTCGTTCACACAATTGCACTATGTTCAAACATAGATCACTGTTGCAGTAGCCTGAGGTATATGGGTTGACTACAATAGCTTAGGAAAGAAAAGGGCAAAAGGGGGGAGGACAACAAACTATGTTCTCACATGCATGATTTAAACAAACATTTCATTCTGCAAAATTAAAAAGAGGGAAGCTCCATGTCTATAAGGATCTTTTTAAGGTGCATGTAATTTCCCCAAGTCTGTTCTAGTGAACTTTTTAATTTGAAAACCTTATTGTACTAAAAGCCATCCTTCTGTAGCAGAATCTCGGCCCATTTATTCCAATAGTAGCTGTGATATAGAGAGAGCCTCTAGTTGTTAACTTGCTCAGACAGGCTCGAGTACCTCACTTAGGTATGGCGATCTCGGAATTGGTGTTTATAAGTCCGTGTGTGTGTGCAGGGCAGTTTGCCCCCATCTCGTAAACAAGAAGTTTAAAGAACACAAATTATGTTTAAGATTCGCTCTTTTGTGTTTCTGCACTTGCTATTACAAGTGCTGACATTACAATAGGGAGCCTCTATTTGCACCATCAGGATGGGCATATAAACACTTGTGCAGCCATACATCTCCATGAGAAATTGCTATTCCACTTGTGTTTGCCCGGTTTGGACTGCTGATGCAGACTGGGATTATTATTATCAAGGTCTTACTGCATATACTCCACGGGCGGTTAAGTCAGATGCTGGCATTTCTGAGCATTTGTTTGAAGGCAAGTAACAGAGAGAGCCACTAGGATTCCAATTGTGCACTGTCTATACAGTCAAAATCCTAACCAGGTAAACAGAAGATACTAACCTGCTTCAGTTAATAAGAAGCCATACAGTTGCTTGTCAGATACAGAAGAGTTGGAATAAGACATATGCAGTACATGCAAAAATCAGAATGTGAAAATGTTTGGGGCAAATGTCCTACTTCTTAGATGCTGCAGCTGCTGGACATTACAGGACTGTACCTTACAGTTACTTGTACAGCAACAGTTTTTCTACTACTCCATGTATACTTTGGATCTAAACATGGCAGAAATTCTTTCCCACTGTGCAGGAATGTACATGAGGTCTGTTAGAGCCAGTTGTTTTCAACAATTTATGTTAGTGTTACAGGTTCTTGCTTTCTCTCTCTCTTTTTTTATCCCATTCTTTCTTGCTATTACTCTAGCTGTCAAACTAAGCAAGTGCCTCTGCAGCAAAATGCAGGGTGTAAATGGTCATAAGACTAAAAGGGCCTTGTAATATCTATGAGCCAGTGAAACTGCTTGCTTCGTTTATATTGCTCAGGCCTGCAAAGTCATGTAAAAACTTGCTGAAGCTGCATGGTGTTCAACAACACTGCTGTCTGTAGGTGGGATCCTCTACCTTCAGGATTTCTTTGTTAAAAAGCATCTCATTGTAGGCATTCCCCTATCAGATGCTACTTCTATCTGGGTCTCCTCTGTAAAAGACTGCACCTCCACAAACCTGGACAGGTTCAAGGAGGTGGGGAGAGAGAGAGAGAGAAAAAAAACATCAAGAAAATCTGGAGTTCTGTGATAAGAAAAAGCATAATCCTAAGCCTTGTGCAAGCTCCAGGGTTCATGCAGTATCGGCCCTTGTGACAACATCCCCTTCATTAGGTCTAGTACTGTGTCAGGCAAGAATGTCTTTTCCACAGGTGCCCTCCCTAGCCAAGAAGTTTCCATAGTTTGATCTCCCTCCACAAAGGTCATCTCCTCCACACATCCCTCCCCAGTGTGGAAGACTGTAATCTGACTTGCACAGTACTGTTGCAGGCACCTGTTCAAACTGTAGAATCACCTATTTATCCATCCCTGACTTCTGTGTTGAAATCTGTGTACTGTGTCTAGTTGGTTTCATTCTTTTCATCTGCCAAGGGCTCCTCAGCAACTTTAACCAAGGTTCTCTGGTTCCCTTGATATAGTTGTTACCTGTAGTGCAGCCAGTACCTGAACAGGTGTCAGACCCTTCACTAAGCTTGTCTGGTACTGTCCCTCAGGTCCCCGACTCTAGGTGTGCAGCGTTTGGTACCCAGTGCATCAGTTACTCTAGCAGCTGATGTCCGCTCCACCAACAGCGGAACTGACCTCTAGTTACCTGATACACAAGTGTATACTATTCATGTCTTAAATTTGCCATGTATCTTGTATTTCAGGGTTGGTCCTTAGTATTTATCCTTTGGATCAGAGGCAAGAATCCAGTGTTTCCCACCATTCCATGTATCAGGTTGTTCTTTTTGTCTGGCGTGGGGGGGGGGCTTGCTTTTCCCAGTAAGATCCAATACATATCACAGCTTTTGTGCATCCTGTCTAAGATTCCTTTTACTCAGGCCACTGCTCAACTGATTCAGCAACAGTCCATGTCTCTAGTGCTTATGGTCTTAGGTCTACAACATCAGGATCAAGTCTTATTAGAAGTTAGATGTTGATAAGGAAGTAGGGGGCTCTTCTCCCTATATTTGACAAGATCCTAGGAGTGATGGGGGAGAAAGAATGAGCACAGGATAGTGTACTCTTCCAAATTTTTGTGGAGTTGATCAGTCAGACCCCTTATACTGAGAACTTTCGATGGCCTTTTGTGCAAGTGTTAGGAGCAACCTAATAAAAATACTGCCATTCACTGCAAAACTGAACATATTTTCATCTTTCCAAGGAATATGCAGTTTGGGCAAAGAATCTTCATTTATATCAGGCTATGGCAGTAGCCACCCTGAAATATAGCACTTTCCTTGAGGTCCCAGTCAGGGAGTGTAGGTTTCTAGACCACATAGGGAAGCAGGCATTCATTCATTTCCTCCTTTCTGAGTTATCAGACCTACTTATTTTGCTTCTAGCAGACATTGTTGGATAAAAATGCTTAAAAGTGTTGATTTTTTTTGCCAGACTTTTGGCTAAAATGGGCCCTCATAGCACAGATATAGGGGGCACTATTTTTTGTCCTGAGCCCAATTAACATGGAAGGGCTGTGAAGGAGAAAGATCAGTCTGTTTCGCCTGCCTCAGAGAATATTTATGTGGTTTCAGTAGGGCTAGCAGAGGCCCTTGTCCTGTCTGTTTTTTTTGGAGCTAGCAGAGGCCTTTGTCCTGTCTGGTTTTGTTGGAGCTAGCAGAGGCCTTTGTCCAGCCTGGTTTTGGTGGAACTAGCTGAGGCCGTTGTCCGGTCTGGTTTTGGTGGAGCTAGCAGAGGCCCTTGTCCTGTAGGCAGCTGCAGTAGCAGGCCTGGTTCAACATTAGCAGCATTATTTATTTTATTTTACATTTGTTGACCGGGCTAGTTTAACTGGATATATGTCCATTTTCAGTAGAGGCCCGGGGAGATAAGCTCCGAGGAAGTAAAAATATAATAACATTATACAAAGATTAATTTGTATGTTAAACATTGCAAAAAAAAAAACGGAATAATCATAGTGGTAGTTTGTTCATAGCATAGTGCTAAATATACAAATACACTTAATGCAATACAAATGTAGTTGCAATACAACATATAAAAAGATAGCAGCTGAGTTAGAGAATATATTAGTAAACAGGTTGACATAAAGAAGGAAAACAAAAAGTAGGAGCTGTAATAATCAGTATAAGAGTTAATAACTAGTCTGCTTAAAGAAAGTAAGAGGATGTAAGTAAAACATCTAGAAAGGTCTAGGTCCGTTGTTAAAGGAACAAGAATATTGAGAAAAGAGTAGGTAGATCAGTCAGGTTTGGTACAGGGGCACAACCAGTGTGTTCTGAGAAAAAGTTTCAGTTTGTTTTTAAAGAGTGAAATACAGGGAACTGAGGAAAGTTCGCTAGGAAGAAGGTTCCAGGATTTTCCAACAGCATTAGAGAAAAGAGAGTTTCCAGCCCTGTTGTTTGACTTACAAATATTTACCAGAAGTCTATGTGATGAACATAAGGTCTTTAGATTGTTGTAGGGGATAATTAGGGTAGATAGTATAGGGGTATTGGTAGGATGCTAAAGGGTTTTGTGGGCAATGGCAAGTTGGTGGAATTTAAGCTGAATTTTGTAATTCAAGCCATCCAAGTTGCTTTAGGTTAATACAGTGGTGGGTTCTGAAAGGTTTACCTGTAGCAAATCTAGCTATGCTATTGTATCAATTTCCATTTTATGAAGGTTGTTTTTAGAGAGATTGGTGTATATGGGTGAGGCATAGAGGAGAGTAGAAATTAGGTGAGTGTGAGCAGTAGTTATTCTTGCTGCAGGAGAGAGGAAGGGTTTGATCCTGTAGAGAGAGCCCAGTTTTCTATTAACAGATTTTAAGGTATTATTAATATGGGTGTCAAAGTTAAGGTTATCTATGGTGATACCAAGTAGTTTGGTAGCTGGGTCTGGGGATATAGGAGTACTGTTATTGGATGTTACTATGAAGTCTATTGGGGGGGGACTTACAAGTAGGAGTGAAAAGGAGGAGTTTAGTTTTTTGGGGGTTTAGAAGGTGACAGTGCCGAGTAAACCATAGTTCAACTGTGTTAAAGACCATTTGGCTAAGAGAGTGAAGTTCAGATATTGATGTGGCTGAGCATATGAGTGTTGAATCATCTGCATATTGTATCCATGTAGCTTGGGGGATTGCTAGGTGAAGGTCGTTGATAAATATAGAAAATAGGAGAGGTCCTAATATAGACCCTTGGGGGACCCCTATGTTGATGGGTAGATTGGTCGATAGATTATTATGCCATAGCACAGCCTGTTGTGTGTTATCCAGATGGGATTGAACCATTTTATAGCTAATGCATCTAGTGACAGAGATTTGAGGATTTTTATAAGTAACTGGTGATTTACCATATCAAACGCCTTAGACAGATCTATAAACAGTGCAGAGGAAAGCATATTAAGGTTTTGTTTTTTGTTGGTACAGTGAGTAAAGGAAAGAAGGGCAGTAGTAGTGCTGTATGAAGGTCTGAAACCATGTTGAGAGTTGAAAAGTAAGTTATTATGGATTAGGTGGTCTAGCAATTGTTTGTGGATGCATTTTTCCATGATCTTTGCTAGGGGAAGACAGTAGGGCAATGGGACGGTAATTGGAGAGTTCATTGGAGTTACCTCCCTTATGAAGGGGGTAATATGGGAGATCTTCCATAAGCTAGGGATGCGTCCTTCAGTGATTGTTCTATTGATAAGAATGGAAATGGGGTAGGCAATAGATTTGGCTGCCTTTTGTTGGTATTCAGTGGGTATCTGGTCAGCTGAAGGAGTGCATGGTTTAAGTTTTTGGATGAGGGCAAGAATATATGTAGTTGGGACTGGTTGGAAGAGAAATGGAGGGGGGTGGGTTAGTGATATAGTTGGATATAGGTAAGTTCAGAGTGGATAGCTGACTGGCAAGGTTTTGAATGGCCTCAGTGAAATAGGTATTAATGGTATTAGCAGTCTATTTAGGATTCTCTTGGTCTGTGCCTTGTGGGTTGGGTGTGATGGATTGACCTGGGTGTAATAATTGGTTAATACTTGCCCAGAACTTTTGTGATTTATTATGGTGGGTCTGTTGGAATTGTCGGTAGTAGTTTCTTTTGTCAGATAGTACTGCTTTTTTAGTTTCATTTCTTAGTTGCCTGAAATTTTGTTGATGATCTGGGTTTTTAGTTGATCAAGATTTGTTCCAGTATTTATTTCTGAGTTTGATTTTTTGCCTGGTTTCTTTTGAAAGCTATGGGGCAGATTTAGTTCTCATTCTTATAGAGCGAGTTGAGGCATGGTGGTCTAGAATGGATAAGAAGTTAGAGTTAAAGTAATTGACAGCTTCCTCCAGTGGGAGGTATTTTGAGAGAGATCAATTGCATGCTCTTAGTTCCCTTTGGAAGTGATCGGGGTTGAAGTTTTTCTTGGTTCTAATTGTTCTAGATATGGTTGGGTTAGGTAGATTGGTTTTATGCCTAATGATATAGGTTAGTGAGTGGTCACTTACATCATCAGGGAGGGTACCAGCTTCATATGTCTGGAGATGACTATTTATGAGAATCCAATCTAAGGTGCTTTCTTTCTTATTAGGCTTGTTTATCCTGGTAGGGGAGCATTCCAAGGGCCATCAGTCATATTCTGTTGATAGCACAGGCTGTGTGCTATTCTACCACAAAACCAGTTTCAAGGTCTTCTCAGTACCCTAAACTTCCAACAGATATTTTATTTAATTTCTGTTTGTTAACTGGGTTAGTCCCACTAGGCCAATGGCCTCTCTTCTAGGGGGACCCAAGTTGGTATTCACACTGGTTATACTTTCTAGTCAGGAGGGAGGTCAGCGAGTAGACACTTCCCTCCATCAAATAAAATGCAGTGGGAGTCCATTTTTGATGTCAGGTGATTAAATGAGATGGTCAACAAATGCTGTGCCTTGAAACTTTGTTCTGCCCTTTCCTGTGCCCCTCCTTTTTAACTGACATTCCCCCAAAGGATGGCTGCCTACAGACTGGGGTGTGACCTTCTTAAAAAGGCCTAGCCTGCACATTATTGATGACCTGTAGGGAATTGGGTGCTATTCCTAGTTCTGTTTGGTTCAAAAGAAAACATTACCTGAGACCTATTCTGTGGCATCAACAAGTTCTTCAGGAAGTCAAAGTCTACACGTGCCCATTCCAGCCGATTTTGTCCCTACTGTTTTCAGGATGTGGTCTTTGGAATTAAAAAAAAAGCAGGACTAAATGCTTACTCTCCTCAGTAGCAGACTGTCATTTGCAGTTCTTGATCTATAGCTAAATAATAGGTAGGAGTGTGTGTGTGTGTGTGTGTGTGTGTGTGTGTGTGTGTGTGTGTGTGTGTGTGTGTGTGTGTGTGTGTGTGTGTGTGTGTGTGTGTGTACATATATATATATATATATATATATATATATATATATATATATATATATATATATAGTATTATGAAATTTAAGTTTATAAACCATGCTTATGGCAAATTATCAAAAAATCCATTGCATAATTCTCTTGACTAATGTCTTTATGGATGTCAAGGAGGAGCAAATCCAACTCATATTTATATTACTTGTTTGTTTCTTTCGGCTTTTCCCGGTTAGGGGTCACCACAACAGAACTCCAGTCCGCTAATGATTGGCAGTAGATTTTGATGTGCTGGCTTGCCGGGCCTAACGCACAACCTTCAATGAAGGAACGCCCATTCACACATGTCGCCACATAGAAGACGCTCTGAGAATCGAACGGGCAACGTCTAACTGTGAGGCGACAACGCTGCCGCAGCACCACCACTGCAGTTTTTTCCACAGTAATAAACTAATTAGAGATAAATAATTTCTCACTGTTGAGGACATCCATTCTAACTCTTGAGTAAGATTATTTGCATCTTAGCAAGGAGTCAAGGGGTTTATCTCCCCTGTCATTCAACAGTACCTGTTCTAATATAGATGCTTTTAAGTATGTATGTACAGCTATAGAATGTTCAGTATCAGTTTTTTCATTCACAGTAGTCTTGATATACTCTTCATATTTTCAGAGATTATTAAGCTAATGGCCTGGAGGATCTTTCTAAGCCTGGCCAGGTTTTCCAGAAAGAATAATGACATCCTATATCCAACGAAACCAAAAACCGGAAGTCAAACTGATAAAAAACACAAACTGGTTCAGCAGGCTCCTGTAAAATCTGCCAAGTAATGAAACGAAACTTTAAAATCCACTCAAGTCGTAGAGTGGGACTGTTGACAAATCACAGAAGACAACAAGGGACTAAAAATCCACGGATTTATTAGAAAAATGATGTTTTAAGCGCTTTTCGTTTGCCTTATTCGGCTAACTTCATCAGAAACATTGTCGAAATGGGCAAGAACTTTAATTTATACAGACAGCTGGTTAGCAATTAACCAATTAAACACGTTCCACATTAACAAGTTTAAAAGCACCCTAATAAAAAGAACAGCAGCAACTCTATTCATAAGAAAAAGTAAAAAATAAATAAGAACAACAACAATAACTAGTGTGTAAAGCTTCGTAAGACACTAAATTCACCAATAAGTGACAACAACAATACACTAAATGGCTGTCACAGGGAGACCTATTGTGAAAGAAGTCAAAATTACACCTCTACAGGCTATTTAGTTTAAATATGTTACTAATAAACCACTCTAAATTAGTCAGCAGCAGGTAACAAAATACAGTAGGTGACTTAAACTAGCCAGCCTACTATAAACAATTCGAGGTTTACCTCTTCAAACTTTTTAATTTTAATATACTACTAATGGAGCAAGAATCATTTAAGCCAGGTGGATTATAGGCATTCAGCCTAACTTGCCAAGTTAACTCGAGCTCTTCTAATTTTAGTGGTCTAGGACCACCCCTACTATCCAACTTAACTTGATCTATAATAATAAAGTTGAAAGTGTGTTGTTGGAGATGTGTTTAGCTAAGGCATTTTCCAATTTATGTTTATTAATCGCATATTTGTGTTCATATATCCTGACCCGGAGCCTCCGCTCCGTTTTTCCTATATAGAAAGCAGGACAAAAATCTACACCTAGCTAGATAAACTACAAAGCTGGAATTACAATTAAATTTGTCCTTAAGTTTATACTGTATACCATTGATGTCACAAATATTGGTAACATCCACAAATTTACAGTAATTACAGCTTTCACATTTTTTCATGCCATTACAACGACCCGTAGGAGTACCCTGTTGTTCCAAGAGGGTCTTCAAGTTCCTCCCTCTTCTAAAGGTCACACTAGGAAAATCACCTAGTTTAGCATATATGTTTAAATTAGTTTTAAGTAATTCCCAGTTTTTCTGTACTATTCTAATGCACGAGTTACTGTGCATAGTGTAGGTGGTAATAAAACTTGACATGGCTTTCTTACAACCACTGTTCTGAGTAATAGAGCTTCACAACAGATTCTCAACTGCACCACTGCAATTACTCGGAGAAGGGACACTTCTAATCTTCAAAAGTGGCATGTACACTTTATCTACTCTCTTAGCTTTTACTTCATTTATAAGGTCATCCAAGAGTGGTTCTGGGTAGCCGCGATGTATAAACATACTCTTAAGGAGGGAACGTTCTTCAAGAAAATCGTGGTCCAGGGTTATCATTCTTGAAGCCCTCACCAATTGGCCCTTTATAACTGACCTCTTTTGATAAAACGGATGACTACTAGAAAAATGGAGGAACGTGTTTGAATACAAACTTTTCCTATAGATCTTGGCTATAAAACTCGCTAACTCAGTTTTTTTACCAGCCAGATATCGAAGTATGCTATGACATCTGTATTAAATGTAGATGTAAACTGTAAAAAGTGAGTAGTGCTATTAAAGTATTCTAACGCATTCAAACTCACATGTTCATCTCCATTAATTAAAATGAATATATCGTCAAGGTAACGAGTATAAAAAACCAAGGAGTCGCGGAACGTGTCATTCTTAAACACAAATTCTTGATTCCCAATAAGCCATGACAAGGTTACATCCTATATCCAAACAGGGCATTGAGGGGAGAGGCATTTATATGCTTCCTCTCTCCATCAGGGACATAGGTACCAGGCCTTGTGTAATTTTCCAATTCCCTGTACACTGGTCTTGGTTCCGCATAAATTGGGTAATAGATGAAGTCAGCTTCACATGGATGGGAAGCCTGTTCCATAGGAGGGGCAGTCTCTGGGATACATGTCTCTCTCTCCAGCATGTTCTGTTTAAGTCACAGACAAAAAATACAGGTCCCTAGACCTTGCATTTCGGGTACTATTTGATTAACACATATGGAGGCAATTCATAAGTGTGAGGGTTGCAGATGTCTTATAAACCAAGCATAGATCACCATCAGCAATCTGCAGGAGACTGAGTAGAGGGAAAGGGCTTTAAGGTGCTCTGCATAAGGCAATTTTGTAATGCCTTGTATTCTTTTTGTGAGGAACTTCTGAAGTTGCTCTAGTTGTTGCATATACCTGGTCAGGTACATACCTAAGGGAGCATTGTACTCTGTGATTAGTCTGATAAGGGCAGCGTAAAGTGGGATAACCTTTTTGGACCTAGATGCTGTACCCTTACTTACAAGTTATGCAATATAAAAGAATTTCCTTACCACTATCGATATGTGGTGGTTGAAGGTAAGGCTACCATCTACATGTATACCCAGATCCCGGACCATTGGGTCGAATCTTAGGGGGTGTATTATCAGCATGGCAATTAGCCAGGATGGCTGACTTCCCATTAGGTACAGCTATACATTTCTTAGCACTGAGTTTAAGACCATGGCTTTGGCACCATTTGTTAGACAGAGAGAGACTTTCTTGAAGAATGCTAGTATCTGCATTGGAATCGGTGATTATCCCCAGCTTGCAGTCATCTGCAAACGTAGTCGGCCGTAAACCTTCAGTGTTTCTTCCACTTCAGAGAAATAGATGCCAAAAACGAGTGGGCGCACCACCAACCCCTAGGGGACTTTGCTAGACTGGCCTCTTGGTGGAGGTGGCTTCACCTGTTTTGACATATTTGGTCCTATCAGTGAGCCAGTTGGCTATCCAGCGTGTGGTAAAAGGGTTTATACTTAATATAGTGAGCTTGTCTATAATGCCTTAGTGGGGTACTGTATCAAAAGCCTTGGCCAGGTCAAGATAAGCTGTGTGCAAAGTGTTGCCCTCATTCATTGCTTTGATGACCCTCTCAAAGAAGTCCGCCAGATTTAATAGGCATGATCTTCCTTTAACAAAGCTGAACTGTAATGTCTCCAGTGTTTGCAGATTACCTATGTCCTCATTTATCATGTCCATGATGATTTTTTCCATGGCCTTGCTGGTCAGACTTATGACCCTGTAGAAACCCGGATCTGTGGTTGGACCTTCTATGTGCAGGGGAATGACTGTAGGTATCTTCCATTCCTTGGGCACAAAATCTGAGCATAGGCTCTAGTTGAAAAGTGATTCAAGTGGACCAGAGAGTTCATGTTTCATGCTCTTTAGGGATGTTATCGTGGCACGTCAGTGCAGTGCCCTTGGAAAGTGCATTGATGACCTGTTCCCTAGTAATCGTTGAGGGGATTGTGATATTTCCTTTGGACTGTCATGGGAGTGTGGGGGGATTTAAGCTGAACCTGTCAGCCAAAAGGTTGGCAATGGCCTCTGGTTCGGTGTGGGTGATGCCGTTTACAATAAGTTTTGCACATTGTTGCACGTTTCTTTTGAAGTTATTGATGTAACTGTAGAAAGCTATGTGGTTGTCATTTGCCTGAGAAGCTGTTTTTTTTCCCTTCATGTTCAGCCTTTGAGGTATTAATTAACCATTTTAGCTGCCTGTTTAGATTGGTCTGAGGGATTTTATTATGTATAGCTTTGTTCCTCCTAGTCTTGGCCAAGATTTTTTTTTCTTTTGTTTTATAATTGATTATGTAATTTCACCAGGGTGGTTTGTCTTTTGAGTTTGTCTTATTTTAATATGAGTGGGCATATTTCACTCTGTATAGCTATTGATATGGCTGTACATGGATTTTGTAAATAGCTCAGCATATGCTGTGGTGCTTACTGGGTTTGGGGGTGCTTAGAATTTAGCCAAGGTATCACTTAGTAAAGATTAGTTGTTAGCCTTGGAATAGTTCCTAGTTGTTTTTGGTTTTGCTGGGTGCCTGGATTTAGTTTTTATTTCAAGCAGTACTGCCTTATTGTCAGATGTGATGACAAAGGACATTATGTTGGGTGAGGAGGATCGCTCCCCCATGTTTGTGAGTACAAGGTCAATTATGTTTATACCCCTGGTAGGAGAATGGACCAGCTGTTCCAGGATGTTGGTATTAATGAAGTTTAAGAATCACTGGGCTTGTGTATTAGAAGTGGTGTAGGATTCCCGCTCTGTGGAGAGGCAGTTGATAATTCCCCATGAATATTGTATCTAGTTGAACAGTAAGGGACTCCAGTACATTTTGATAGTTAATATGAGTTTCCTGGGACATGGAGAGGAGGGACCTGTAGTTTGGAAGGATATGGTACAAGACCCTGTTTTATGGTGAGTTGCACGAGTTCCAGTGGGTCATGCACTTTAACTAGTCTGGATGTGAGGTTGGTTTAAATATAGACTGAGACTTCTCCACCTTTAGTTCCTTCCTGTGTAGTAGCTGGTTTAAAAGTGTGAAAGACATTATAACCTTGCACACCTCAGTTACTCTCTGCAACTTTAAACCATGTCTCCATTACTAAACTTGGAAAACTGTCTTTTTGGTGGCTATAACTTCTGTAAGACGAGTATCTAAACTCTCCAAGCATCATCTACCAAACCACCATATTTAATATTTCACAAAGATAGCGTTACTTTACACACAAATCCTTCCTTCCTTACAAAAGTTGGCCCTGAACCCAGTATCATTCAAGTCATTAATTAGCCAGTTTTCTTCCCCAAATTGGAAAAAAAAGGAGAATGCACCCTTTATCTTCACAGGACCAAGAAATTTAAAAAGGCTGATAAGGTGTTTGTCTCCTTTACTAGTAATAAATTGGGAAAACCAGTTTCAAAAACTACAGTGGCTAAATGGGTAACAGATTCTATTTTCTATGTTTATTCCTTGAGCGGCATAACCTTACCAAGACAACCAAAAGCACATTCAGCCAGGTCACTGTCTACATCGACTGCCTTTTGGGCTAGAGCCTCTATTGATGATGTTTGTGCAGCTGCCTCTTTGTCTAATACCCATACCATTATTGCTCATTGCAAATTGAACATCATCTCCAGAAATAGAGCTGTATTTGTTTCTGTGGTTCTCCAGAATATCCTTCCATGAGGGCCACCCAAGGTTACCATAGCTGGGGCTTCTGTCCCATTCATTGAGGAGTGAATGAAAATGACATTATCAGATAAAGAAGTTATGTGCTCACCATAATGTTCCATCTGTATTTCCCATTTTTATTCTTCCTCAATTTCCCTCCCTCTTTCCCCTGTCCGTGGCTTTGGGAGAGACCTAACAGAATTGTTAGGAACCATAGTTCCTGTTTGATCTGCTGTTCTTTCAGCTATCACTTTTATGTCATAGCATTATTGTTGTATTTTCTGATTATAACACCTATAATAGCAGTAAACTTGATCTGAGGTATTGTAGTGATCAAGGGCATTATGGGTGAAGGGAGGAGCTTGAGAGTCAGATCCTAGAATCTTTATAAAGTGGCCGAGTCAGATCTGAGGATCAGATCCAAACCCATTCATGGAGGAAGAATGAAAATGGACAACACAGATGGAACATTATGGTGAGTACATAACTTCTTTTTTGTCATATTAATAAAGGAAATTAAGTTTAAAATGTAAGTTTAAGGCCGATCTGTAACCAAATGGGATAGGTCATTTCGAGCACAAAAAGGGAACTTGGCAAGGCTTGAAATGGCCTGCTAAGGCAGCTAGCCTAGTACTTACACCATGAACCTATGAAACTCAATCTGAAGGGAGGAAGGAGATGGGAATTATGGGTAAGGGGAGGAGCTTTGAGCTTTGATCAGATGGTGGATATGTAGCCAAGTCGGATCAGATACTGATCCATAACCCACAGGTTGAAGACAAATGAAGAGCAATTACTCAGATGGAACGTTATGGTGAGTACATAACTTCTTTTTTTGAGATTTGTAATCATCTCTGAGCATTACAAGAGGAATGCAGGGCCAGCAAAGACAGACCATATTCAAGTTTTGGAGGTAGTGTGTTTTTAACAAGTGACAATCTGTAAATTCTGGGCTTGTAATTATCATAGGGCTACAGTAATCCATTTATTTATTTGCTTCACTTATTGCCTTTGTTGACTGGGTTATGCAAAACCCTTTTTCAGCAAAAGCCCGGAGAGAAAGGCTGAACATGCATACATAAGCAAAAACACTTAGATAATGAACAACTAAAATGCAACAATACTTGAAAAAGCTCCATGTATATAGATTAACAAAAACACTTTGGAACAGTATTCATAGATATGTACATAAATTAGAGAAACTCTCTTTAAGGTGGTAACAGACAAGTATTACTAGTTGTGAAAGTTGGTGTTTCATGTTAAATGGGCAAAGTAATAGTCGATTCAGTGCCTAAAGAGTAATAGGCAGTACTAGTTACTTTTGTGATCAGAAGTACATAGTTAGGGGTATTCCTGTGTTGGCTTAGTTCATAAGATACTTTCTGCTACTTTATAGTTATAATATTCTGTATGATTGTTGTTATTCTCCTTAAAGGCCTGTATCTAAAATCCAAGTCTCTCCTTGTTTCTTGAGCTTCCCCCCTGTTTCATCATCATCCCTTTCCACTTTGAATTGTCATTTTCTGTTTGTGCTCTGTATAGGAGCCTTAACTGTGTAGCTCTGAAATACCCTTTCAAATCAGGTAATCCCAGTCCGCCCTGTTTTACTGGAAGAATCAGCTTATCTTACTTGACTCTTGCCATCTTCCCCCTCCCCGTAAAGTCCTTCAGCTGTTTATTAATTGCTATCCACAACTTCTCCTGTGGTTGATAAAAATATGCCTTACCTGTGTATAAGACTAATGGGAGTAAAAACTTTTTAACTGCTTGTTTCGTGCTATCCGTGTCCATATAAAAAAGCTTCCATTTTCTCAGTTGTGTTATCTTTTGTTTAGTCTCTTCCCACATATCCTTAACTGCCACACCAAAGTCAATTTTAATCCATACTCCTAAATACTTCATTTTATCATGTCCCCATAAATATGGATATTGCTGAACTAATTCATATGTGTGTACGTAATTCACCCCTATTGTCTTTGTTTTAGCTTCATTAATTTTTGTATCCCGGAAAGATTTGAAATTGTCTCAGAATGTTCCACAACACTGTAATGTCTCTTTCTGGTTTTGTCAGGTATAAAATAATACCATCTGCAAATAGAGCCAGCTTTTATTGGCTACCATACCAATTATGTCCTTGAATTTCTGAGTCCCTTGTTTTCTTTGCCAGTGGTTCTAAATATGATGCAAATAAGAAAGGGGAAAGAGGACACCCCTTCTTGATTCCTCTGCTCAAGCATAAATTATCAGAGAAGACCCCACTCAATTTAATTTCCGCCTTGCATTAGAATCATGTTGATAGCATGACAGCAAATTTCATGAATGCAAAAACTCTGAAAAAGTTTTGGTGAAAGTCTAATTAAGTCTGCTTTTGCAGGGAGGAAGCCCCCTGCAGCCCCCATTTGAGGAGGACACCCCCCGAATTTAAATATACAAACTTGGAGGTTGCACAACAATGGAGAAAAGCTAGGTCTCCACAATCAGAGAACGTGCTTTTGGCAAAATAGTTTCACGACAAGGCACTTGCTGTAATTATCATTGACACACTAACATATTCCTGCTACATCATTCTTTTCAGATAGTTTGTGTGTTCGTTTATTTATTTGACATTTGTTTACTGGGAAAGTTCAATTGGGTGCGAGACCATTCTCAGTGGAGACCTGAGGAGAAAAGTTCCATTGACAGATTATTTACAGCATTAATTAACAGCAAAGACTATGACAATAGCAAGCAGAAATACAATATAATTATTGACTGAAGAAATATATTTTGTAGAAGAAAAAGGAAATATATAGGGTAGTGCACTGTTAATAGAAAATACAAAGTATATTTTGAGTGTAGGCAGAATTGTAGATAGTGTGAGATGGTAAATTGAAATAGTCAAGAGCTAACTGAAAGAAGGATGAATGAGAGCCTGTAAAAAAAGATAGGTTGTTCGAAGTTGTCCAGCTTTGAACATCGAGTGGGGGAGTGCTGTGTTGGGTGCAGAATCCTTACTGTGGTCCTTAACAGAATTGCATGTTCACCTGTTTTTATCTGCAAATGAGCCCCCATAGCCAGCAGTTATAGCTCCATTCTTGACTCTGTACACTTCAGTAGCCTGTAGTAAAAATAAATAATTCAAAAAACATCCACCACCGTTGTTGTGAGGAAACAGGCAACTTTATTGCAATAAAACGGTAAGTGCTTTCGCAATGTGCCGTTGCTTCTTCAGACCATACAAAAATGCATCACCTTCCCTGTTTAAATACAAAAGGCAAAATCTCAAACATCCAATAATTGCCATTTGACAATTAATCAATTTACAATGAACATTAAGTCTGCCTCTGTGAAATTCCTGACTGAATCCTGCCAATAATAAAATGTAAAAAACCTGGCTAACTTATCAATGTATGTTTAAACCTTATTGGGTGAATAGTTGCAAAATCACATATTCATTGGATGAAAACACATCCAATCAGCAACATCACATCAGCACTTTAGATATAAATAACAAACTCCACAGTAATTACGAATCAGAAACATATATAAATGCAAAATATTACCCAAAATGTAAAGATCCCCTTCTCTAGTTGGTACAACTGTAAGTTAAAAAATAAATAAATGCAATATAATGTGCCACTATCTAAATCACCAGGGATCAAATTGAATTCACTTTAGTAGCTTAGAGCTTTATGTTTCTACTAAGTCACGTGTAACTCATAAAATGAGTCCTCCTTTCACTCCTCAAATCACTATTAAATGTACTAAAAGTTTCTAAAAACTCACATACATAAAAGCCTAATGATAGTTCAAGGAAGCATTGCTCTTGCAAAGCTGCATGTCCAGAACGTAAACAACCAATCACATGTAAAAATCTCTGATTAAACAAATCATAAGCTTCTTCAGCTTGTCATGAATTCACAGCATTGTTTAGTAATTTGAGAAGTACATGCACTCATTCACCTCCGGTCTTCCTTTTAATGTTTATTATAAACCTAGTCATTGTTCATATTAACATTGCTCTTGCAAAGCTACATATCCAGGACACAAATGGCCAATCACATGTGGGAGACGCTACTTAAACCAATCAGAAACCTTTGCAGTATGTCATGAATTCACAGCTAGTACACCATTATCGAATGATGTAAGGAGTGCACTCTCTAAAAAATCTTTCACTGCTCAAGTCACTGTTAAATATACTAAGAGTTTCTAAAAACCCAAAGGCAGAAAAACCTAATGATATTTCAAGGAAGCATTGCTCTTGCAAAGCTGTGTCCAGAACGTAAACAACCCAGTAGGAAAATCTTGAAGGTACACCACCACGAACTTGCACTGTGTCAGCAGAGATAAAAACACTCTTTGTTCAAAGAAAAAACAATAAAAGTGATAAAAACACATGAAATTCTCAGCTGAGATAAGTGTTTCGTCTTCTTAAGCCTTCTTCAGATCATTAATAACAAGTAAAAACATATATAGTGTGTTGCAGCCAATCCAGTGGCTTAAAAACATTTTTTATCCCATCAGCAGTGCACCTCTTAACTCTTAGTCCTTGGTCAGAAACAAACTCTGCACAGGCTCTATCTTCCAATCAGACTCCTTTGCTGCTGCTGTAGCGTCCTCAGTCAGGTACGTACACTCTGCTCTCAGAGAAGGTTAACACCCTATAGTGTATAAGTACCAATCAAATTCGCTAAGTATTGTTTCCTTCCAGTCACTGGTGCAGCCTATTAGAGTGCTGTTACCAAGCCTTCAGCCAATCTTGTAAACACTGCCATTTCTTCATTGCTCATAAGAACTTTTCTATTACTAACCTGCTGTAAAAAAGCGGACAATGTTAATCTAATGAAGTGGTTTTACCACTTTTTTAACTTAATTTTAATATTTTTATTATTCCTGTTCATCTGTGCTTCCTCTATACATTGCTGTTAGCAAAAGCTTCTTGGTGAACAAGAGAAAAAAAAAAACACATTTAGCAAAGTTTCCTCATTGCTTCATACGAGGAACAAAAGCCTTACAAAAAGGTTCTCATCCTGGTTTTCTGCACACAATCTTTTGGTTCAACTGAAAATAGAAAACATTCAAGATATTGGCAGAAAAAAATGAATGAATAAGAACACACTTAGGGTCACTCCTATTATACCCCCAAGTTTACCATGTACTCAATAAAGAATTATGGCCATTACAAGGACTGCCCTTATGGTAATTGTGAGTTTATCTTGCCTTTGCAGGATACAATTATCTTTTATTTATTTTTGTTACCAAGTGCCATCCTCCAATCACAGCCGGAGGATGTAACTAATAGAAATACAACCCATCGGACAATAAAAGTCCCATATATGTCCTGTTGATGAGAGGCTACTAATTAGTTCCACCCCTCAGAGTACGAGGGCGGAATCCCTTGGTGAACAGGATGAAAGGGAGTGGGGGGGAGGGGTGCAAAATGTATTGACTGACTTGGGCAGTCCAAACAATTACAATCTCAAAACTGTGCGGGGGATAAAAAATAAGCCTATATAAGCAAACCAACTAATATTGGATTAGTGCTGAAACTGCTTCCCATCTCTATTCCCTCCTGAATGTAAAACTCTATTCAATCACAGGGGAGCACAGGTCCCCACAACTCACATTTTTTTTCCTCTTGTTCTCCAGGAAGCCTTTGCTAATAGAGGGCAGTGTATAGAGGAAGTAAAGATAAACAGGAATAATAAAAATATTAAAATTAAGTTAAAAAAGTGGTAAAGCTACTTCATTATGTTATTGTCTGCTTTTTACAGCAGGTTAGTAATGGAAAAGTTCTTATGAGCATTGAAGAAATGGCAGTGTTTGCAAGATTGGCTGAAGGCTTGGTAACAGCACTCTAATAGGCTGCACCAGTGATTGGAAAGAAGCAATACTTTTATAATTTGATTGGTACGTATACACTATAGGGTGTTAACCTTCTCTGAGTGCAGAGAACAGTGTGTGTACGTACCTGATTGAGGACGCTACAGCAGCAGCAAAGGATTTTGATTAGAAGCTACAGCCTGTGCAGAGTTTGTTTCTGAGCAAGGACTTAAGAGTTGAGGTGCACTGCTAATAGGATAAAAATATTTTTAAGCCACTGGATTGGCTGCAACACAATATATATGTTTTTACCCAGCACTTGTTATTTATGATTTGAAGAAGGCTTAAGAAGCCGAAAGCGCTGATCTCAGCTCGGAATTTCATGTGTTTTTATCACTTTTATTGTTTTTCTTCGAATAAAGTGTGTTTCTATCGTTGTTGACACAGTGCAAGCTCATGGTGGTGTACCTTGAACATTTTCCTACTTTGTTGTACCACTTTAAGGACACCTTTGGCAGTTGGGGTCAATTGATTGTGTAGAATGTAAATAACCAGTCATGTGAGAAATCTCTAACTAGACAAATCAGAAGCTTTTTCAGGTTGTCATGAATTCACAGCACTGTCTGATAGTTTGAGAAGTACACTCACTAATTCACCTCCGTTCTTCCTTTTAGTGTTTATTATAACGTAGTCAAAACTAAAGTAATGAAAACTTAAAACTACTGAAAAGCTAAATAAAAATAAATAAAACCTGTAAACACAATTCGTAATCTACATGGCGTGCCTAACCAATAAAACAAAGAACTAAAGATATGGCCTATCAATGAGCGCCTGCGCAATTGTCGCTAACCTACATACATGCCCAATAGTTGGTCAAAAACATGCCTACCAGTCTCATCCAAGAATTGGAAATATGGACGAATCATTAATCCCTTGAGACATCTCTAGCCGTACAAACACATACCAACAATGAACAGCGCTAGCAATCATTAATAAATCTAACTATACCTAAAATCCAAATCCAAAACCTGTACTCACCACTGCCTCACCCTACAATCATTGAACTGGCTGGAACTCCCTAACTACCTCGACTACCTCCAACTTACCACTGCTCACAAATTAATATTCTTTCCAAATAAGTGCCCAGCACTAACAAACATCCTTCCCCCTTGCATCCCAACCAGATCCCTGAGATCTGAACATCAAAATGTAATCTCTATTCATAAACCCAAACGCCCTGCAGGCCAACTCCTTCTCTCTTTCATCGTAGGCAAAAAATGGAACTCTCTTCCTCCCTCATTTAGGACGACACCTGACCCCGAATCTTTCAAGACACAACTTTTCTCATTTCTATCTTCCAAACGCAAATGCTCCTGCCTTCACCCTACATAAATACAAATAAATTTCCCCATAGAGCCTACTAAACTCCTGATGCAAACTTCACTACTTCCTCTCCTTTTCTATTTACCTTACACAAACCTAATCCATCACCTTCTGATCATTCAATTTCTCTCTCAACTCTTAGCATGTATATAACGCAACTATCCAGTAATCACTGATGCCTATTAATTGACAATTGATTCTTATTGCTCTGAATGTAAAAACCTGCAACCTTTGTCTCATTGCATATACAATGACAATTTATTATTTTACTATACCTGTTTTCTATGAATTCATACATGTATTTTACCTTTGTATTTGGCATTTTTTTAACCTCTAATTGTGTTTCTTATGGAGCTTTTCTCCCCGGGCCTCCACTGAAAATGGGCACATTCTGGCCCAGTGGACTTCCCCGGTAATCAAACTGAAATAAATAAATAAATAAATAAGTATAAATACTGTTAAGCATTGCACAATGTTGCAAGATGTTTCCCTACGTGATTCAATCACTATCATCTTGGATATTAAGAAATACTTAAAAAAAAAAAAAAAAAAAAAATGAATAAATAAAAAATCATTCATGCTCAAGATCTTGGAGGTAAAGCGTAATAGCTCTAATTTTCACTATTGCACTGTTATCTATCCTAAAACATACAACAAACCAGAACATTGAACCCGCTGATCAAACAAACCAACAGGATTCACGTCTTGTTATTAAATCATAACTAGGATGACACCATCAGCAAATGTGTAAGAAACCTCAAGAACTTTAAATATATTCATTGCTTCACCCCCATTATTAAAAAAGGATATATGAATAATGAATAACATAAAAACAACAAACTGGAAAACGAAACATAACTGACCAATAAATCACCAATGACATAAACTACGATGGCACTGTATTATATCTAAATTGAATGCACTGAGGGCTACGTTCTCACAAAATAGCCAATCAGTCATAACATATCAGTGAAATAAAAACTCAATCGCTACAACACTTAATAGCGAACCATCGGCAGGCTCAGCTCCACTCACTGTAAATATTACCAATGATTAAATCATTGTTGGTTGAAAACTGTAATATTTAACATTCATTGGTTAAAATATATCCAGTCGTGTCACCTGCAGTATTGAAGATGCCTTCGTCTATCATTGTGGTAAAGCTAGACTTAATAACTAATAACCAGACAAATCATAAACAGCAACAACCAATGCAAGTCAACATCAATGCTGACATCTCATAGGTAAAATTATGATGTGCCATCTCACTCACATAGGGAATGCCTTATGTATAATTAACCAGTCAGCAACCTAATGAGCTACCTATTTACCTCCTAATGATAGTTCAATTTATCAGAGATAACTGAACGTTATCATCAGAAGCCTAATGGCTGTCAATGATTCAGCACCCCTATGGCCATCAGTAAAACAGTGACCATTCGAACACAGCAACACAAATCTGAGAAACATAAAAAATGAAAAATATAGGCACACTCAATAGAATTGTCTGTTTCCTCACAACGGTACGGTGGTGGATTTTTTTTTTTTTTTTTTTTTATTTTGGCTCTTGTTACACCACTTGGTTGCTGCTAGAGTGCTTCTTTATTTGTTTTGTTAAAAATAAATAATTATTGATACAATAATGCATTTCCCATACCCAAACAGTTGCCCAAGTATTCAGACTTTTTACACAAATGCACACTAGTCCTCCAAAGTAGAGTGCTCATACTGAGTGATAGTTACTTTCATCCAGAGAGCTCCCACAATCATGTACCAGCTGCAGCCAGATCGCTGATTGTCTGTTTTAAGGATCTGCTTTTAACTGTTCATTCTGACACACACACACACACACACACACACACACACACACACACACACACACACACACACACACACACACGCACACACACACACACACACACTGTGGGCTAAAATTATAGAAGAAAGAAAGAGTGGGGTCCTGCATAGCTTCCCAAAAACTGGTTATAATTGTTTACACACAATAGCCAAAATACCTAGCTTACAGGTATACTTGAAGGCAAGGATCATATTGCTCAGAAATGCAATGCTTGGACATGTTGTGCTGATATCTGATTATGTTAGCAAATGTTAAAAAAAATATGTTGTGTCCACAAAGAAAAGGACAATTTGTTACCATTTCTGATGCTACCACTGTTGTTTCTGTAAGCTGTGTTGTAGTGAAATATGTAAGTAACATTTACTAAATGCCTTATGTGAGAGTTCAAATTCCAAAGCATCTTCTGGCCCTTTACTTTAGCTTGATATTTATTAAAATGTTGAAACAGATTGGCATTCTTGTCCCTCAGGGTACAGTCTAACTAAACAACCACACCCTGGGTACAATTCTGTATTGTCTGTGTACTATAGTTTCTACAAAATATAAAGAGGTATGTATGTTAGAACTTCAAAAATAAATACCACCAAAGCACTTAGAATGATTGAAGCAACTCTGTAAGGCCATCTTGAGTGGGCTGATCCCTTAATTCACACTGAACACATTGTCTCCAGCATCAGAAACACTTTAAAATATTAGTAGTACTGACTTCTGACTTAGAAAGCTGATAGAATAAGGGTTTGAATAGTCATTCATTTTTCTTGGAACAAAATAAGTTTATGGCCTTAATAGCTGTCATTATTTGTTGGTTAGAATCCACCCGTTTTTTTTAAAGAATCGCACTGAGCAAACACAGATCACTGTTTTAGCAAATATCAAGGATGTCCTTGACAATCAGGGATATTGAAATGCAACTAAGGCACCGTATCATTAAAAAAGTCATATTGCAGACCATTAATGATATGGTGACAGTTCTTCCTTTTTAAATCCATGCACAACCCTTTTTTCCCATTTTTGCACATGGGGTCGGGGTGTCACTTCAACAGTGACAATCATCTAGAGCCAAGGTTTATACCACCAGGTGGCTTAGCCATGCTGCTTCCACACCACACCCTCATGCACACACACCTATGGCCAATTTAGAGTGCCCTTTCCACCTAATACATGTCTTTGGAAAGTGGGAGGAAACCAGAGCACCCGGAGGAAATCCATGCGAATGCAGGGAGGACATGCACACTCCATAGAAGGCATCCCTAGCTGAGAATTGAACCAAGGCACCACTTTCTGTAAGGCAACAAACGCTATGCAATGTGTTAAAAATACACCACTGCTCAATCAGAAATGTTAGGTGCATTGATTTATGCATCTTTGTATTCATGGATTCAAGTGTCTGTTGTTATGAGCTGCACTTGTTAAATGTACATTTAACTGTATTGTGTTTTGAAGAAATTTTCTTCCAGCAGGTACAGAATGGATTCTAAAAATGATTTACGCTTGGGTCAGGGCACTGCCTTAGTGATCCAGAATACAGAGGTAATGCTGTAAAAAGGCTTGTGCACTTCATTGGAAGACGTTTGCAAATAAAGAAAGACGCAAGTCTGCATGTGCAGTTTCTGATGCGCTAGATTTTGAGTATTGAACCTGCTGCTGCTTCAGACTGCATGTAAATAGAAATTGATGGAGCATGCCTAGTAACCCAGACATGCATTCTTGGAAGATACAAGGAGTATAGTGCAGCCTAGTATGTACCTTTTTAATGCAAGCCTTTGAACAGCAACTGTACTCAAAACTGCACATCATATCCCAAATGTGTTTTTAATATTAAAGGGAATTTTATTACAGTAGGCAAGTAATGGCAACATCTCAGGATGAGACAAGCAAAAGAAGTCAGTTCTTTGCAAATGTGTGTAAGCAAGTTGTCCCTGAAGTAGTGTGTGCATGTTTCATGTTTCATTCAGTGGTTTAACCTCACCTCTTCTGCCATTGATGTAGTAAGGCCGGTCTATGATGTACCAACAGCACAATCCCTCAGGACAGTTACAGACAACAAGAGAAAAATAGCAAAGTGGCAGTTAAATCTGTTACAAGGCAGGTAAACTTGAAAATTCTACTCCTCAGATTGAAAGCAACTTTCAAATACTGCATTTGTATTAACACTGGGAATGCCACGTCACCTCAACTTCAGCAAGCCGGAAAAAAAAGACACTTTAGCTGTAATCACCTTTCAGGCCTTGTGAATGTACTTCATAAAGAAGCACAATTTAAAGTGTTTTCTATTTTTGTCTTTTTTTGTTTGTTTGCAATTTGCAGCATTACAAATTAGTGCCTAAAACACAATTTTAATTTTAAAAAGTGTCTTAGAAAATTAGATTAAGCATGGTAAACTCATGAAGAAAGAAAGCGGAGTTTACCAACAAAAGTGGTGAGGTTGACAACTAAGCAGCTAGCTATGCCATCCTCCCCAAAGTTGTGGGCCCCAGGCTGCCACCTGAGTTGCCTTTATTATAATTTGTCGCTGCAGACCCCCCCCCCCCCCCATCATGGAGTGCTGAGTCGTGTATCACTCTCTCTTACACATTTTAATCATCTTGCCTTCTTGGATGTTGTAGGTAAGAACTAAACAGAGGTTAGTGTGTGTCATCTAGGCACTTCCTCTCCCATTGATCTACATTCCTCATGGTAGTCTGATGCCCATATGCTCCCAACATACCTCTCCAGTAGTCACGCACACTCACATTTACCTACCAAATACAGCCGTAGTGTAGTTCACAGTTTGGCAAATACAGAAATCTAAGCCCTTCTGCTACATACAACTGCCACTGCTGGAAGTCAGGTTTGTAGCATGTAGTGTTGCCTTCCTTGCACGTGGATGGACGAGCAGGCATTGACCGCTCATTCCCACCTCCCCTTGCTGGCTTCCCAGTGACTCGTCTCGACTGCTGACCGAATCCAGGTAATCTTAGCCATATTTTATACCCTTACACAACCAAGCCAGCAGTCATATCAAAGGTTTGAGTTTTGCTTCACTTCTCTCCCTCCCTCCCCCAACAAGCTGTAACATCAGACCTTATTATCATAGTTACAGAATGGGGTGTGCAGTGTGTATTGGGTATCATTTTCCTCCTTCTGTGCAGCAAACAAGATGTTTGCCTTATTCTGGTGTTTGTTTCTTAGTAGTGAGATAAGTGAAACCAGAGTTATGTTTAGCACTTGATGTGTTACACTTGAATGCCAAAGATAATCGTCCAGTGCATTTTTTTTTTAATTCTGTGTCATGCACTGCACAAGGATAGTGTTTGTGAGTAGTAGCTTGTGTTATGACAGATGCTTTACAGCTATTTCAAAGGGGCATTTCTGTGCCTAAAACTGTTTGAAACTGGAATGTTTTAAAGAGGTATTTCTGTCTATAAAATTAGAGTTGGAACACATTATGTTGTAATAACTGTTTCATCGGCTGTGTGTTGCAACAGCACAGTAGTAGGGAGGTTGATGGTTTGCAAGCCACATAAAAACTTTCATAATTTTAGAGCATAGCAGTGTTCTCAAGAGAGATGATTGATGTAAAGCATTCATCTTTGCAAACATCTTTGTAGAATATTTTGCACCGCACAAAATAAAGGTTATTCATCAGTGCATTTTTTTCTTCATATTTCTGTCCCTTGGAGTGTTACATTCCTTTGAGATCTTCAGTAATTTTAGAATACTGTCCCAACAGACTAGATGTGAATAAATTTAATGTGTACTGATGTGCCATATAATATTGTGATCCCTGTAATTATTTTTTTGCATGTGCTTTCAGATTTACAGACAGGATTGTGAAACCTTTGGAATGGTTGTGAAGATGCTGATTGATAAAGATCCATCTTTAGAGAAATCTGTCCAGTTTGCCCTGAGAGAAAATTTGCATGAAATCGGAGAGCGTTGCATTGAAGAGTTGAAACAATTCATAGCAGATTATGATGCCAGAAATGAAGAACAGCCTGTCAAAGTCTAGAAATAGTTACTAGTAAATATTTTTATATTGTTATGTATTACTAAAGCAAAGGCAGAACATTGTTTAGACTTGGATGGATAGTGTTACTGTCTTAAGTACCAGCAACAGTTTAACCTGGTTTAAAGTGTGTGTATGCCCTGATTATCCCAGGAAATGACCAAAAAAGGTAGTGTGTGAGTTCCCCTTTAACAGTGATATAATTCATTTTCATCATCTTCGTACTGGTAATGCAAACATGAATACATTAAGTAAGAAAACAAGAAGACAGTGGTTGTCAAGTGTGACTTTGGACTACAGGTAAGAAGTAAAAACGTGTTCCTTTAAGAGCGCAGTTAGATCTTTGTAACATGCTGTCCTGTTTAATTTCTCCCACATCAGGCCAACAGAAGTATGTTACAAAAGATTTAAAGTCACATGTGGCCACTATAACTAATAAAATTAAGTCTAATGGTAAGCACATTTCTGCTTCTAGAGAGCTGCAGTTCACCCATTTGTTCACTTGTGTCAAATCTGCAGCATATTTCATTGTTCTGTTCAGTGAAGATAAAATCTTCATTTTTCTGTAGTATTGTTAATTTGAACTTGACCCAGACATAGAAAATGATTTGATAGTTCTGTTGCTGGACACGTTGGAAAAGTCGTGCGACAGTAACTGTTTCCCCATATCATCCACTTAATCTGTTGTTGCTTCTGACTGGCAAACTAGACATTCTGTTAGTTAAAATTATATCAAGATCTGTAATGCAGGACTTCAGAATTGCATCGGTGCATCACCTTTACTTGTTTCAATTAGCTGTATGTAAAACTGTGTCAGTATTCTGAAATGCACAATGTTTGAATTATAGTCCTGTTTCAGATTGTTTTCACTGCCTGAATTTATAAAAATGAATGTTTGTTGTGATTACTATGGAGGAAGTGATTTTCTCAACTGCTGCTATTGTCATGCAGAGCTAAAGTTGTTTGCAAATACATTTATAAAATTGGCGGGTTAAAACGAATTGTAGTTATCCATCATGTGGCCACTGCAAAACTGAGAAATCTGTGGCCGCAGGTTTAGTTTCTTTTACAATATTTCTGAGTACAAGGCTACTTGGATTAATTGTGTTAACATGCCCCAGTCATGAATTAGGATGTAGTCACCACATTAGACAGGAGATTGAATTCATCAGGCTGTTGTCTTCATGTCTTATCTCACATGCGGTGTGAATGACTGTATAGCTTAAACGTGCAGCCACGTATGTGGCTGTCATAGTCTGGTTACGTGCTCGTAACAGGGCAGTTGCCATTTTTTCCCTTTTACCCTTCCATCTAGTTACATTAGAGCCAACTGTCCTCCTCCTGCCCACCATCTAATTAATTCCTTCTGGGGGAGAATGAGTGGCAAAGCCTTGGGGTTAAATATTTATTTTCCAGTCTGCCCCCCCCCCCCACCCAACGTCACCAGACGTGCAATGACATCAGTGTTAAGTATAGTTGTGCTTCCATATGCATGCTCCATTATGGATGTCTCACCTCTGCTTTCCCACTTACTTGCCTACTGCTTGTCCCCAGCATCTACTGAGGGCCGTTCTAATCAGTGTAACCACTCCTGGAGGACGAAACAGCTGGCCATCAGACTTGAAGTCCTCCCCACTTTCTGGCTGTCATCTTTTAGTTGGGATGCAGGTCATTCCTGGATCAGTGTCATATATGGAAGGCCTTCCTCAAGTCAGCGTTGTTCAAAAATGTGCAATTCCTTCCATGATAAAGGGGATTGGAATTTGTTGTCTGACTTTCAAATTAACAGTGTATGTAAAAAAAAAAAAAAAAATGCGTCTCAAAAGATAATGTAATTCTTATGTAATTATATTATAGTAAATAGATAATACATGCTTCTGGAAATTTGAATTGTATAAAATGGGCGTAATATGACTTTTAATTATGAAGATATTTTAAAAAAAATTTTATTTATGTTAACAGTACTTGCCAAAATGCTTACTGAAGACATGGTGTGACTGACAAAATACTATCCCCTAACTATACAGAAATTTTATTTTACTGTTCAAAAAAAATGGAAAGCAGAAACATACTTATTATATTTTCAGTGTGAAAGAAATTGCACATTGCCCTGGTATCTTGATAATGAGTATTTCTTCAAGATGATGTGAGGTAACTCTGTTGCTGTTAAGTATTTTGTAAATTATCAAATTCTGTATATGACATTGTGTTTGCAGATGAGTACTTATCAATTTTGTTTTATACGTTAGAGTTACTGGGTGCTTTTTTGCCGTTGCCTTTCCTCATCCACCATTTTGAGACTTTTCTACTAATGGGATATTTTGTTTATAAGGCATGTTTTTTTTTATTTAACATTTTTTGTCAGATGTTAAATAAAATCAACTGGTATAAACAATTTGTTTATTTTGATGTATTCTTAAGACTCCTCGTATGCTTGCTTCTGTGGCTCTTTTGAAATGTTTTAAATTTACTGCACTGTTATGCATTTTGGCAGTCAGGTGTTTGCTGTTGTCCTGCTCACTTATACACGTTGTTTAATGTATTTTGTGTGTACTATTAAAACTATGATCCAGTGTTTCTCAACGTTCAGAAAAGAACAGCAAACTGGAGTTCAGTTTGCTGTGCTTGTGAACACTGCTGTACAACCATTACTTTTTATCATAAAAGTGGGTGAAATTTGCTAGCAGTGCTGTTGTGATTGTACTAAGTAAGCAGAGACAAAAATGTCATAGTATGGTTTAGACCTAGCTAGATTTGCATTAGCAGGAGAGCACATTACTGTATCCCATGCAGAGACAAACATGTCATAGTATGGTTTAGACCTAGCTAGATTTGCATTAGCAGGAGAGCACATTACTGTATCCCATGCAGAGACAAACATGTCATAGTATGGTGTAGACCTAGCTAGATTTGCATTAGCAGGAGAGTACATTACTGTATCCCGTGCAGAGACAAACATGTCATAGTATGGTTTAGACCTAGCTAGATTTGCATTAGCAGGAGAGCACATTACTGTATCCCATGCAGAGACAAACATATCATAGTATGGTTTAGACCTAGCTAGATTTTCATTAGCAGGGGAGCACATTACTGTATCCCATGCAGAGACAAACATGTCATAGTATGGTTTAGACCTAGCTAGATTTGCATTAGCAGGAGAGCACATTACTGTATCCCATGCAGAGACAAACATGTCATAGTATGGTTTAGACCTAGCTAACTTTGCATTAGCAGGAGAGCACATTACTGTATCCCATGCGTTATTCTGTGGATTTGATGTCTTTTCCTCCTACCTCAGCCTGTGGGCTATCAGATCCAAAGCTAACAGCTTAGCCTTTTCATCTCCGAAATTCTGCCTTCGCTCCTCCCACAATGCACTTCTCTCCCTAAATCTTCTCAGATCTTGTTTGCCACTTCCAGCTATCAGATGAGATCTCCAAAGCTCCGTATGTAAGTGGATTTTGACAAATATTTTGAAAGAATTTTCTTCTGCTAGTATTTCCTCTCATATAATTTTCTTACCTTAGTACCTTTACCACTTTTAGGGACAGGTTTTTCCAACCTTATTGTATTTGTTAGCTTGCTTGTCCTTGTGTGTGTGTGTTTTGTTTCATTTTTACACTTGCTGTACTCAAAAAAAAAACCCTTCTTGTTATGTTTACAGACGTTATAGCTGGTCCATAATGTTGTGGGCATAGCACTTAACTGTTGCTGCTTTTTGCTGTGTTACTATTGTTGTGCTATTTTGACTCAGTGTGGTCAGTTTCTGTTGTGCAATGGAGAAACCAGTTTCAGATTTCAAAAAATGTGCGGAAGTGTGCACCATTTGTCCTCACCCAAGACTCTCATGATCATTGTGTCTACTGTTTGGTTGCATTCCACCAAGATACCAAGTGCCAGGCTTGTGCTGCCTTTGGGGCCAGAGCCCTCACTGACCAATGGGCTAAGTTGGTTCTCTATTGGATGCTTTCACCATCTTCTTCGACCAGTCAAGTTTACTTATTCCTTTCTCTCTCACAGAAATCTGGTGAGAAGAGGAAAGAAAGAAAGCATAGAGAGAATTCTGATAAAGAAAAGACTAAATTTAAGCAGAGAAAGGCCTGTAAATGCACAACATCCTCTCATGATGGACAGCTAGATCCAGTCATCCCAAGAATTTGGCCTCCTGTAGCTGCCAGCCAAGACTTTTCATCGGTAACCTCAGTACCAATAGCCTGCTGTTTTGGCTCTGGACTCCGAGTCCTCAAGCTCTCCCACTTTCAGAATACTGAGCCTTTTCTTGGCTGTTGCCCCTTCTTTTGATCAGTTCCACTCCCCTTTATTCTAATAACTCCTAAATTTGAGTTTGCCATGTAGCCATCTCCCTGTCTGGTCCAGGCATCTCCATTTCAGATCAGAGAGATTTCTATGCCTCTGCTCACCAAACTATTTTCTACAGTGTCTTCTAGGTCTGCTCAATCTGATAGGAGTGTTAGACATTCTGACTTGGAGCAAATTACGCCTGCCTTCTTGAAGGCCCAGATGTACCGGGGAGTCATTCCCTCACCCTCTGTTTTGAGGGACAGGGGTCCTCTTCCTTTGGCGCTGACCAGTGCCTCTTAGTACAGTTTCAATTCGGTCCCATTCTACCCCTTTGCTGATGCTGACAGCTTGTCTGCCTCTGGCTTCTTCCTTAATATTTTTTACTCTGGTCCCCTCATTGCCACATGCATCCCAGAGCTGTCCCTTCCTCTGGCCAACTCAGCTTTGGATAGCGCAGATCCAATCTCAAAGCTGGATCCATCGGGATCAGAAAAGTGTACTGGACCCTGTCCTAGATCTGTGGATCACAGAGGATCCATTCCCAACTGTCTGGCTGCAGCATTGGCATTCGACTCTGAAACTGGGGTTTTTGTCTCCAAGTCAGGTCTGGCCCAATCCTCTCATCCATTTAGGACCTCAAGCTTTTATGATTTTTTTTGGACAGTCCACACCATTAGACCTTGAGCAGCCCCAGGCTAGGGGGCTCTCCTCCTTCCGTATCTGGCTTCACCTTCCATAGAGGTTTGCATGAGGTGCAAGTGCCGCACGAAGCACCTGGACTGTCCCCCCTGAGGATTCCAACCTTGATGAGGAGAAACCACCAAACCCCCTTCCCAGAGAAGTATCTCTTTTTTCAAGGCCTTTAGCTCACAGCCATCTATGTCCAGGTTTTACCCCCTCTAGGTGTCCTCTTTGATCTGGTGTCCCACAGGGTCTGTAAGGAATCCAACATAGTGGTGCTCATTCCCTGGAAGCCAGACAAGGTATTGGTCCCTTCCAAGGATAGGACTTTCTAGAACAAGGGTTCTGTGGTGGTCACTGTTGTTGCTATGAAAATTACTTGAATTGAATGTATGAGTTTTTGAATGATGTTAATACCTTTAAGCAAATAGCTATATCTAAGGTTTCTACGTTTGCTGCAAAAGTCAGTTATTGTATGAATTATTGTTGGCACAGGATATTTCTAATGACTTGTTTGACTTTTTAACTGTTCCTTGTCCTGTGACATCTATGTTATATGGTCTTCCAAAAATACACAAGGATCTAACCTATCCCCCATGAGACCTATAGTGTATGGGAGGGAATGAGTTACTGAACCTATATCTGCAGAAGGTACTTGAGGGGTTACCTCACTAAGACTGAGAGTTATGTCCAAGACACAGGTGATTTTTTTGAATAAGTTATGAGTGGTTTGAAAATCAAAGAACTAATTTTGTGTGTGTGTGTGGATATTAATTCACTCTTTACTGTAATTCCCAATGAAATTGGAGTAGACTTGATGCACAGTTTTTTGTGTAATAACACAGATATGGGTGGCAGAGAGATTTAAACAGTCTGAGAGTTACTGGAAATTATCCTTGAAAATATTATTTTTGAGGAACAAACTTTTCATCAGACTTTAGGTATGGCAGTGGCCATTCCCATTGCCAGCACGTATGTTAATGTTTCTTTGAATGAATGGGAAAAAGTATCTGTATATAGGGCTCCTGATAAATATAGATGTAAAGTTTTGTTTTATAAATGCTTTGTTGATGACATCTTCCTCTTGTGGGAAGGTGGTCAACTTGAATTAGTTGAATTTATTGAATACTTACATGGAACTACCAACATTCTCGTGTTTAAATCTAATTCATCTGTTATGGAGTGCTGCTTTCTGGATGTTCAGATTAGTAAAATGAATAATATCCATACATGTGTTTATGAAAAGGAAGTTCAGAAAAATAGATATACTCGCAGAAAGAGCATGCATGCATCCCACATTTTTAAAGGCATTGTTAAGAGCCAGTTACTACATATTAGTAGGTTGAGCACCAAAGATATTAAATGTGAAGAGCAAATGAATGAAATGCTAAATGAGTTTGAGGATGGGGGTTATAAAAGGGAATTATTGGAAGAAATAAAGGTACAGGTAATAAGTGATGGGTATAACTCTGCAAGGCCCTATTTTGCGCCACAGCATTCAGACTCTGAAGTCTCCAATAAACGTATTGAAGTAGAACCATTACACAAGAAATGTGGAACATATGAAAGAGACAATCACTGAGAATTGGAGGGTGTTTGAAAGAATGCCAGAGCTAAGGGAGATAGTGGGTAAAAAAAAAACTGTCCTTTAGTTATAGGAATTGCCCAAATCTGAAAAGATGTTTGGGTTATAAAGATGCACCTTTAAATACAAAAGTTTTAAGATATAATAAGTTGGGGACTTATCCATGCCTTAACTGTAAGTAATAAGTGTGAATTGTTTTGTTCATCCAATAACAAGAAAGAAGTGCAATTTTTGTTTCCTGCTTGGCAACATGTAATACAGTTAATGTTGTATATATTGCTACCTGTATGAGATTCTACCTCCTATGTTGGGATCTGTGGTCGTAGATTGAAAGACCGGATAACAGAGCATCACTCTGAAGTACCTAGAAAAGTTTCTGCTAATGCTTTGGTAAAGCATATGATGGATAAAGGGGCTGACCATGAATTTGGCTTTAGGGTCATCCAAACTATGTATAAAAATTTTAAGAAGTGGGGACATAAATAATAAGTTAGAAATATGTGAGCTAAATTGGATTTTATGGTTACAAGCTGATGCAAGCTGATGTAGAACCAGGTTTGAATGCCCATGCTAGCATCAAACTTGTATTAAGAAAAGAACAGATGAGCTTACATTGACATAATATTTTATAAGCTTTTCAGTATTTTTAATATGTTTAATGTATATTTTATGATTTTAGTGATCTATGTAGTTCTGAATATTTTTCATGGCATGATATGGTTCAGTGCGTTTATTTTTCATCATTGTTTTAAGGTTTTAACATGTTGAGTTGTCATACTGTTGCTTTAAATCAGACTTGGGCTGTGTCACTTGACTTTATGAAGTTTATAAAATGGAGAGCTACTAAGGCACTTTGAAGCACAGAGGAAGAGCTATTGCTAACCTGAAAGCTTTGTTGGAAAAAAGTTTACTTTTGGGCATTTCCATAGTCCGAGGTTTTTTTTTTGTTTAGGTACTTTTTGCTTGCGGACTTGGTTTACCACAGTGCTGGTCCTTTTTTTGTAGTGCACTGTTGTTGCTCTGGCCAGCAAAAAGAAAATCTCCATGAAAAGTTCAGCAGACCATCCCCTAATTAGAGAGTCATCAGAGCTGGACCACTTCAGGAAGCACACTAATGCTTCAGCAACATTTTCCGTCCAAGTTCTGAAATCTTTAGCTCATCTGATGGAAAGGGCTAAGTCAGTGGCATTACAATAGTCTCTTGAAACTCACAGGTGTTTAGAGACTTGATTGTCTATAAAGTTGACCATCTCAAATATTTCTTTGATGCTGCTTTCCTGCATAGCAGATGAGATGGCCTGCATGGCAGGCAGTGGCCATGTACCACCATGCATGGATGTGGTCATGTAATGTTGTGGACTGCTTTAACACTTTTTCTAAATGCATCCTTCAATGGTCCATATTGTTTGAGTCTAAAGTAAAAGATATTTTGACCATGAGTGAACAAGAAGGAAAAAATGCTCTCTGCCATGGGAGTTTGTTTTTCTACCCAGCAAAGGCCCTTTTCCAGGAACCAGTGACTGGGAAAGTGACTCTCATAAATTCCAGCAGTTCTTCGCGTACAAGTCTGGTGAAGGTGGCCATAGTGGTGGAGAGTGAAACTTCAATGGGTGCTCCTTAGGAGCAGGGGATGGTCCACAAAATCAAGGCGTCCAGTTCCCATTGTTGGGAAGCCTTTTCAGTGCTTGAAAGGCTGCGTGACTGCTACACTCTGGAGGCAGTCAGAGGAGCTTGGCTGTCCACCCAGAAGCTTAGGAAAGCATCATATTGATGGTTGGGCATTGAGAGTCAAAACCAGAGGCTACACCATTCCCTCTCTACTTGTTCCCAATAGGAAATTAAGATAAATTCCTAACATTCCACCCCAGCTAAGGGAAGCAGCAGCAGAAATCCAAAAGCTGCTAGGAAGCAGAGTAATCCAAGCAGCCACATCAGACCAAAGAGGATTGGGGGTCTACCCAAGATTGTTTTTAGTGTCAAAGAAAACAAGGACCTCTATCTCATTTTGGAACAAGGCAAATTAAACCAGTATGTCAAGCAGATTAAATTCCTAGACTGTCAGTGCAGGCGATTCTGTCCCTCCTAGAGAAGGATGACTGGATGTGCTCAGTGGACCTCAAGAACACCTAAAATCACATAAAGATAGTGAGAAGTTTCAGTAGGTTCCTGTGCTTCCAGCTGGGAGGTAGTCATTACCAGTTTTAAGAGCTGCTCTTTGGTCTCACCACTGCGCCCTAAGTGTTAGTGTATGGCAGTTGCAGCAGCCTGATTTAGAGGCCTGTGTTCATGTCAGTGTTTTGGAGATGACAGCATTTGTTCTTCATGTTTCACTGTTGCAGTCATCACATTTGGGTTATCCCTGCCAGGGTAGTCCTCAGTCGGCCCGAATACAAGAGGCTTAGTATTTCTGTCTCGGTTGCTGTCACTCTAGGACTGACGTCAGGTCGTCAGTGGTATAAAATAAGGCAGCCAACATCAGTCTTTCTTGCTGGGGAGCCCAAAGTAGAAGCAGTTCGCACAAGTGCCGTTCGGCTGCTGCCTGAGTTTTTTGTTTCCAAATTGAAGTTGAAGTCTTCTAAAGCTAAGTACCCCGTTGGGGATCCTTTTTTCTTGCTCTAACCTATATCAGAAAAAGTTAACAATTGGTCTCACCTGTGGAAAGCAAATACCACACCGAGACTTTCATTCTTACTGCGTCACTTGCTTAGGCCCAAACCACGACGTCCCCCATTGTCGCTTTTGTGCTTTGTTCAACGACAGAGCTGTACTTCATCGGGCCCTTATTGTAGCTAGATATTTTCACACTCAGTCCTTGAATTCTGATATGGCTTCGGTAACCCATCCAACATCAGATCTTCCGAAAAAACGTAAGGATAAAGGCAGAGATGGACCGCACAGGTCCAAAACTGCCGATGATGCTTCCGTTAAGCTAGTCATCAGTTCTCCAGTCTTCAGTGAGGCGCTTTCACAGCCCCTGATGCTCGCTTCTGTGGATTCGCAGGCCACTACAGAGACCTTTTCAGAGTCTGGTATGCCGGGAGACTCTTCTTCGACTAAGGATCCAGCAGATCTCTCTACCTTGGATGGGTCCAGAGCCGCTGAGCTGGCACCGGCTTCCGAGGAAGTACTTCGCACTACCGATACTCGACACAGACCGACTTCTTTCGCGTCCACAGTTCTTTCGAAAACTACCGAGTTTCTAAGGCCCAGGGTACGAACCACACCCAAAAAACCGACGACCCAAGCTCAGGCACCTGCTTCCTTGCCTCAGTCTCAAATACTTAAAATGGCGGAATACCTTATAATGCTTATCAGGGGAAGCCAAGCTACCCCTTCCAAAAGAGAGATTTGTTCCCAGTAGTTTTATCTGAACAGGAGTCTGATGACTCGGATGCATCTGAATATGAATATATGCAACCCCTCTCTGCTTATGAGGATTCTGATGCAGAGGACTCCATCCCTTCAGCCTCTCCACCCGAGGACTTTTCCTTTCGGGAAGCCCTACATACTTTAAGGGAGCATTCCTTTCGGGAAGCCCTACATACTTTAAGGGAGCATTTCCAATGGGAATGTCAGGACTACCCTCAGTCAAAAAAGAGACTCACAGAATTCTTAGCTCTTTCACAGTACAGACCTCTGGCCATTCCTCCTGTCCTGGTTGTTGTGGATGATGTTTTTATAGAATACAGTCCGACTCTTGACACCCTCCCTCCTGCTCCCAGGAAACCTGACAGGTACTTGTAGAGTCCCTGACTCTCACAAATTTCTTTTCAAAAATCCTACTGCTGACCCCGAGGTCATCTCTTAAGGACCTAAAGGAATTAAAGCAACTTTAGCTAAGAATCCCACCCCGTCAGATAGGGATTCCCGAGCATTAGACAGATGGGTTAAAAAGGTATACACCTCTGCTACTCGTGCTATTAGAGCACTAAATTGTCAGTTCTATATGCTGAAATATCAGCAGCATACCATGGAACTCCTCAAACAAAAAATATCTTCTTTTCCTGCTTGTGCAGAAAATAGAGTTAATGCATTCTGCAAGTCAAGTAACTATGCACACCTTACAATGTGGTTTTGATGCCCTAGAAGCATCTTGCAGGGGAACAGTCACTGGTTCTGTCCTTAGAAGGCATATTTGGCTTAAGAAGTAGCCCTTGCCAGACCATGTCAAATCCAAATTATTGGACGCACCCTTGCACAAAGACAACTTATTTGTCATCAAGGCTGAAGAAGTCTTAAAAAAGATGGAAAAAAAGCTAAATCTATGCAAACAGACTTCTTACAGGTCCAGCCACCGAGGTTCAGTAGGCATTGCCCCTCCAAGCACTGGTCCTTTCCTGTCCTCTCCAGGTCAGCTCAGCCTAGACCCAGGGGAAGCAGGCCCCTCACACAGCCCCAGGAAATGTAGATATCTAAGCAATGGAGTTCCTCCTCTTCAAAACCAGGGAGTGGAAAGCCACCCCCTCATGGTAAGAACTTACAATGACTTTACACTTCCACCCCCTCCCTCTGCCCACCTACTGTTGCCCCTAGGAGGAAAACTCTCTTTCCACGCAAGCACCTGGGCCACCATTACCAACGACCACTGGGTCCTCAACATAGTGTCCCAGGGATACACATTTTATTTCCACACACTACCAACCCCAAAAGGGTTCCCAGATCTTCCCCCAAACCAGTGGACAGAGGTCAAAAAGCAAGTCCTTTACCTGCTCTCTATGAGGGCAATAGAGCATGTTCCTGCAGAACAGATAGACCAAGGTTTCTACTCCAGACTCTTCCTGGTACCCAGAAAAGAGGGCACATGGCACCCCATTTTCGATCTATCCATTCTAAACACCTTTCTGGTGATACCAAAATTCAAAATGCTCACCCTCCAGCAGCTTCTACCTATGCTTTCCAAGGATAATTGGTTAGCCACCCTAGACCTAAAAGAAGCCTACCTACACATCTTAATCAGATAATCATGCAGAAAATACCTACGTTTCAGGGCAGGATCACTGCACTTTCAGATGTTCATCGTGTTACACTGCTGCAGTCATTACACTTGGGTTATCCTGCCATCAGGCGGTCCCGCAGTCGGCCTGAGTTCCAAAGTCTTGGTCCGGCGTTGGTTGCTGTCGCTTCTTCCCTGACGTCAGTGCGCCAGGGGTATATAAGATGCATCCAACACCATTTTCTTCAGTCTTTCTTGCCGCGCGGTGCCCGAAGCAGAAGCAGTTCGCAAGTGGTGCCGGTCGGCCAACTCCTGAGATTTTCGAAATCGAATTTCAGATCCGAAGTCTTCAATAAAGCTAAGTACCCCATTGGGGAAACTTTTTTCTTGCCTCAGACTGATGTCAGAAAAAGTTAATTGTATTTCTTGTGGGAAGCAAATACCTCATAAGGACTTCCACTCTTACTGTATTCCATGCCTAGGCCCTGATCACGACGTCACTAGTTGTCGGTTTTGTGCTAGATTTAACAAACGCACTATAAAAAGACGTTTTGATTTTGCTCTGCACTACTTTGGCCGAAGGTTCAATTATATGATGCCGTCGGATCAGCCGACGATCTCCATACCGAAAAAACGCAGAGACAAGGATAAAGACAGGCATCCGAGGTCCAAAACCGACGACGAAACCTCTTCTAGGCCAGTCGCCGGTTCTTAGCGAGGCGCTTTCGCAGCCCCTGACACCCGCTACCTCAGAGCCACAGGCCGCTGCCGACTCCCACATGGAGACATCTAGGCCTCTGGAAACTCAAGTTATTGGGCCTATGGAAACTAATCCCTCAGATGGGTCCGGAGCCGCTGAGCAGGCATCGGCTTCTGAGGGTGTGTTCAGACCTTCACAACTTACCATTAAAGCAACAGCCAAGACAAAGGTACCATTAAAGACAAAGAAACAAGTACAGCATTCTCCTGGACAGTCCTCCATGCCTAAGAAACAGATGCTTAAAATGGCCGAAGACCTCATTACTCTAATCAGGGGTTCCCATCCCCCTCCTGAGAAAAGGCCTAGGCAGGATACAGACTATGACTCCTCTGATCAGGTTTCCATTTCCTCTGATTCCTCTTCAGACCAGGGAATACTCTCTCCTCCCCCATGAGGACTCTGATGCTGAAGAATCTATCCCTTCAGCCTCTCCTCCTGAGGATTAGGAAAGCCAGGATTACTCAGAATCCAAGAAAAGGCTCAGGGATTTCCTCAACACAGGCCCCTGGCTATTCCACCTGTGCTAGATATTGTGGATGATGTGTTCTCTGAGTCCAGTTTAGCTCCTGACTCTTTGCCCCCTGCTCCAGCCAAGCCAGATAGGTATTATAGAGTCCCTGACTCTCACAAGTTTCTTTACAAAAACCCTTCTGCTGATCCAGAAACTATTTCCCAGGGTCCAAAAGAGGTTAAGGCTTCCATTGCAAAAAAATCCAATACCCTCTGACAGAGATTCCAGAGCTTTGGATAGATGGGGGAAGAAAGTATACACTTCTGCAACTTTAGCAGTAAGAGCTTTAAATTGCCAGTTTCACATGCTTAAGTACCAACAATATTTAATGGCTCAGTTAAAACAGAAAATGGTTGCAAGCTCAGAAGCTCCTGATTGTAAACAAATGCAGGATTTATTGCATGCAGTTGAACAGGTGGGAAAACATACTCTGCAATGTGGTTTTGATTCTTTAGAGGCCTCTTGTAGAGCCGCAGTTACAGGTTTTGTCATTCGAAGACATGCTTGGTTAAAAGAACAAAGTTTACCTGATCATGTTAAGGCAAAATTACTGGATGCTCCTTTACAGCATGATACTTTGTTTGATGTTCAGGCAGAAGCGGTGTTAAAGAAAATGAAGGATAAAGCTAAATCTATGCAAACAGTCAAGGATTTCTTACAGGTACAGCCTCCTCTGTTTAGCAGAAATTGGCCAACAAAGAATTGCTCCTTTCCAGTGTCAGACAGGCCACAGAGAGGCAGGTACCAAGAGGCAGATCTCAACCCCAAGGCTCAAACAGACAGGCTCAAACAGACAACAGTGGGGCACCTCAACCCCAATAGGTGGTGAGGACAAGTGTCAACCTTACAGGAAACAGTCACAATGACTTTCCCCTTCGTACACCAAGCACATCCCTTCTGGAAGCCCCCTTAGGGGGAAAACTAGCACTTTTTTCTCAAAACTGGCAAACAATCACCCAAGACAAATGGGTCCTAAATATTGTGTCTCAGGGTTACAGATTCCACTTTCATACTTTACCAAGGTTAAAAGGAATGCCAGACCTGCCACAAAATCAATGGGCAGAGGCACAAAAACAAATTTCAGCCCTCATGGATATGAGAGCTATTCAAAAAGTACCACAACAGGAACAAGGACAAGGATTTTACTCAAGACTCTTCCTGGTCCCCAGAAAGGACAAGGCCTTGAGGCCCATAGTAGATCTTTCAATTCTGAATACTTACCTGGATATTCCGAAATTCAAAATGTTGACATTACAGCAGCTTCTACTCATGCTGGGCAAGAAGGCTTGGCTTGTTACTCTGGACCTCAAAGATTTAAAGCTGGTACAATGCACTACCAATTCTCTGCACTGCCCTTTGGCTTATCTACTGCGCCCAGGGTCTTCACAAAGTGTCTGGCACCAGTAATTGCATTTTGCAGACAAAAAGGAATTGAAATATATCCATACCTGGATGACTGCCTCATTCAAGCAGAGACAAAGGACATTCTTCTACAGCATCTGGCATTTGTAAAAAGGTTGCTAATTTCTCTAGGGTACACAGTAAATGAAAAGAAGTCAAAACTAGTACCCTCGCAACAGATTATATTCCTGGGTGCCAGCTTAAATACAACGGCCCAGATGGCTTACCTCACGCCAGACAAACAAGTTCAACTAACTCATTATTTTCAATTGCTGGCAAGAAAATCCCATCTCCCTGCAAGAAATATTCTGCAGGCCCTGGGATTCATGGCATCGTGCATACTACTAATACCATATGCCAGACTGCATATGAGGAAATTACAATGGTACCTGAAAAGTGTTTGGACTCAACACTCTCACAGTTTAGAAGCAGTAATACCAATGATTCCCTGCCTACAACAGGAGTTTCGATGGTGGGCACAGGCATGCCACCTAAAGAAGGGTCAGCCTTTTACCCAACCCACAGCCAGGCAAACTCTAACAGATGCTTCGGATTACGCCTGGGGAGCACACATGGCAGGAAAATGCATTCAGGGCAAATGGACCACAGACCAGATGCATCTTCACATCAATCAAAAAGAGGTGTTGGCTGTTCAGAATGCCCTAACAGCTTTCAAGGACTTTCTACATCCAGGACAATTACTACTAAAGACAGACAACACCACAGTAATGTGTTACATAAACAAGCAAGGGGGCACTCATTCTTATCCCCTATGCAGGCAAGCCATGACCTTGTGGAACACAGCTCTAACGTATCAAGTTCACCTGCAAGCACAATTCCTGCCAGGAAAGAAAAATATTCTGGCAGACGATCTAAGCAGAAATATCATGGACCCTCACGAATGGAAATTGAATCCACAAATCTTCAGCATGGTAATGCAAAAGTGGGGATGCCCAGACATAGATCTTTTTGCCTCCCCGCTGAATTGCCAACTACAAATTTCTGCACAAGGACTTATCACAAACAAGCATGGAAAGTGGATGCTCTTCTGTTCAGCTGGAAAAACCTAAAAGTTTATGCCTTCCCGCCACTGCCTCTCCTTTCAAAGGTACTCCTAAAAGTCAGACAAGAAAAACCAGAGATGATCCTGATTGCTCCAGACTGGCCACGCCAGCACTGGTACCCTATCTTAAGGAACTTGGCTCAAGGCCCACCATGGATTTTGCCTCAAATTCCACACCTTCTGACTCAGCAAAACAATCAGATCCTGCACGATCGGCTCAAAACACTAAACCTGGCTGCATGGCCAATACATTAGTCAAACAGGCAACACCTCTCTCTAAAGCTGTTATGGATGTCATTTTGGAGGCCAGAAGGCCTAGCACCAGGAAAGCTTACTCAGAAAAATGGAAGAGATTCTGCGCCTGGAACCAGGCTCAAAGCCTTAACCCTCTTGTTCCAAACATTCCTCAGATTTTACAATACTTAACTGAGATGCTGGACAGAGGCCTATCCTTCTCATCAATTAAGATCCATGCCTCTGCCATTTCAGCACATTACAACACAATCCTCCTTTATTCTCTCATCCCTTGCTAAAGCAGTACCTCAGAGGGGCTAAAAACATAAGACCTCCCTGGAGAGCACCAACACCAACTTGGGACCTCAATTTCGTTTTGGGAAAACTGACCCTACCACCTTTTGAGCCAGCCAATACAGCCGATCTAAAATGTTTATCATGGAAAACAGCTCTGCTCCTGGCAGTAACTTCAGCAGGAAGAGTCTCAGAGCTACAGGCATTAATGGCAGTGGAACCTTTTATAATTTTTCATCAGGACAGGGTATCTTTAAGGACAAACCCTGCCTTTATGCCAAAGGTGGTATCTAGTGGGGCTCTTAACCAAACCATCCATTTGCCAACTTTTTATCCAAACCCCCAGAATAAAGGGGAGAAACTTCTGCATTCTTTGGACATACACAGGCAGCTACGCTTCTACTTGGACAAAACAAAGGCTTTCAGGAAAACTGAGCAACTGTTTGTAGCATATGCTGCAGGATCACAGGGCAAGGCTATCTCAAAGCAGACTATATCCAAATGGATAGGACACTGTATTTGGTACTGCTACACACAGCTTGGAAAATCAGTCCCAAACAACATTAGGCCACATTCCACCAGGGCAACAGCCACTTCAACAGCCTTTCTCAGAGGAGTACCTACCAAGGAAATTTTGGAGGCTGCAACTTGGAGTTCAGTGCACACCTTTACCAAGCATTACCACCTGCCTCTTTACTCTAAATCCAGAGCAGGATTTGCCACTGCAGTTCTGCAGGGCCTCATAGCCAATCCTAACTCTTTATAGACCAGCCACCCAACCTCAGCTTTGGGATTCTACCCAAGTGTAATGACTGCAGCAGTGTAACACGATGAACATAGTACAGTTTTGTACCTACCATAAATGTAGATGTTCGAGTGTTCACACTGCTGCAGTCCAGGTTACCCTCCCTCCATCCCCTCTGAACTAGCTGGACTTATCTATACCTTTTTATCCTATACAACCTTTTGGGTGTATTTGCTGGTAACTGAAGGTATTGTTTTTACTGTATATTTTTGATTAGCAATATGTATTGCCTACCTACTTGGGGGCACCTGACATCTGGGGCAAGAAAAACTGAAGAAAATGGCGTTTGATGCATCTTATATACCCCTGGTGCACTGACGTCAGGGAAGCAGCGACAGCAACCAACACCAGACGAAGACTTTGGAACTCAGGCCGACTGCGGGACCGCCTGATGGCAGCATAACCCAAGTGTAATGACTGCAGCAGTGTGAACACTCGAACATCTACATTTATGGTAGGTACAAAACTGTACTTTCTCTGTGCTTCCCTTTGGCTTATCCACTGCTCCCAGAGTTTTCACAAAATGTCTAGCTCCAGCCATTGCTTTTTGCAGACAAACTGTCTTTCGGCTTTTCCCAGTTAGGGGTCGCCACAGCAGAACTCCGGTCCGCTAATGATTGGCAGTAGATTTTTACATGCTGGCTTGCCGGGCCTAATGCACAACTTTCAACGAAGGAATGCCCATTCACGCATGTTGACACACAGAGGACACTTTAACTGAGAATCGAACGTGCAACATCTGTGAGGCGACAACGCTACCGCAGCACCACCACCGCAGTATATTGCTTTTTGCAGACAAATATTCAAATTTACCCATACTTAGATGACTGCCTGTTTCAGGCAGACAGTCAGGAAAAGCTGCTAAAGCACCTGAAAAGGACCTACTGACCTCCCAGGGGTATACTATCAACGAAAGAAATCCAAACTAGTACCTACTCAAAACATTGTATTCCTGGGAACAAGCCTGGACACAGCATCCCAGATGGCATTCCTTACACCAGAAAAACAAACCTACCTGACAGCGTACTTCTCTCAACTAGCAACCAGGACCCAGTTATCTGCAAGGAAAATCCTGCAAGCTCTAGGGTTCATGGCTTCTTGCATTCTACCCATTCCATATGCCAGACTGCATATGAGGAAACTACAGTGGTACCTAAAAAGCCTTTGGTGTCAGCACTCCCAAGACCTGGAAAGTCTTATACCAATAATACTTTGTCTAAGGAAAGATTTTCTTTGGTGGGCAGTAGCATGCTACCACAACAAGGGATTTCCCTTCTCACAACCCCACACCGCCCAGACCCTCACCACAGATGCATCAGACTATGCCTGGTGTGCACACCTAGTTGGCAGGTGCATTCAGGGCCAATGGAGCCCAAATCAAGTACATCTGCACATCAACCAAAAAAGAGATGATGATCATCGCGTTTCATTGTTGCAGTCATTACATTTGGGTTATCCTGCTGGCAGGTTACCCGCAGTCGGCCTGAATTCCAAAGTCTAGGTCCGGTGTCGGTTGCTGTCACCTCCTCCCTGACGTCAGTGCGCCAGGGGTATAAAAGATGCAGCTGATGCCATTTTCTTCAGTCTTTCTTGCCGCGCAGTGCACAAAGCAAAAGCAGTTTGCAAGTGCCGGTCGGCCGACTCCTGAGATTTTAAAGCTCGATTTTCAGATCCGAAGTCTTCATTAAAAGCTAAGTACCCCTTTGGGGAAACTTTTTTCTTGCTCCAGACTGATGTCAGAAAAAGTTAATAATTGTATTTCTTGTGGGAAGCAAATACCTCATAAGGATTTTCATTCTTACTGCATTCCTTGCCTAGGCCCTCACCACGACGTTGCTAGTTGTCGGTTTTGTGCTAGATTTAACCAACGCACTATTAAGTGTCGGTACGATTTTGCATTTCATTACTTTGGCAGAAGATTTAATTATATAATGCTGTTGGAACAGCCGACTACCGGAATTTACAAAAAACCGCAAGGAAAAAGAGAAGGGCAGGCATCTGAGGTCCAAAACCGACTATGAGGCTTTTTCTAGGCCAGTCGCCGGTTCTTAGTGAGGTGCTTTCGCAGCCCCTGACGATTGCTACTTTAGAGCCGCAGGCCGATACCGACTCCCACGTGGAGTCAACCAGGCCTACAGAAACTCAAGGTATTGGACTTTCAGAAACCATTCCCTCAGATGGGTCCAGAGCTGCTGAGCAGGCATCAGCTTCTGAGGGCGTTTTCAGACCTACACAATTATATGTTAAAACTACTTCAGCTACAAAGGCAAAGACTAAAGCAGCTTTAAAGACAAAGAAACAAGTACAACAGCCCCATGGGCAGGCCACCATGCCTAAAAACAGATGCTCAAAATGGCCGAAGACCTAATTACTTTGATCAGGGGTTCTCATCCCCCTACTGACAAGAGACCTAGGCAAGAGGTAGAATATGAATCTTCAGATCAGGTTTCCATTTCATCTGATTCCTCTTCTGATCAGGAATACTCTGTTCCTCCTTATGAGGATTCTGATGCTGAAGAATCTATCCCCTCAGCTTCTCCTCCTGAGGATTATTCTTTTGGGAAAACACTGCATACCATGAGGGAGCATTTCCACTGGGAAAGCCAAGATTATTCAGACTATAAGAAAAGGTTCAGAGACTTTCTTTTACTGCCTCATCACAGGCCCCTGGCTATTCCACCTGTGCTAGACATTGTAGATGATGTATTTTCAGAGGCCAGTCTGACTCCAGACTCCTTACCTCCAGCTCCTGTTAATCAAGACAGATACTACAGGGTCCCAGACTCCCACAAATTTCTTTTTAAAAACCCTGCTGCTGACCCAGAAATTATCTCAGGCTCCCAAGTGGGTCAAGGCTTCCACTTCAAAAAACCTACCCCCTCTGACAGATTCCAGGGCACTGGACAGATGGGGAAAAAAGATTTACGCTTCTGCTATCTTGGCTATAAGGGCTTTAAATTGTCAGTTTCACATGCTTAAATATCAGCAATACATTATGTTACTGCTTAAACAGAAAATGTTGACAAATTCTGAATGTGCAGAAAATAAAGAAATGCAGGATTTATTGCATGCAGCTGAACAAGTTGGAAAGCATACTTTACAAATGTGGTTTTGATTCTTTGGAGGCCTCCTGCAAGAGCCACTGTTATGGGTTCTGTTATTAGGAGGCATGCTTGGTTAAAGGAACAGAATCTGCCTGATCATGTTAAAGCGAAGTTATTAGATGCTCCATTACAACATGATAACTTGTTTGGTATTAAAGCAGAAGAGGTGTTGAAGAAAATGGAGGACAATCCAAATCTATGCATACATTCAAGGATTTCTTACAGGTACAGCCTCCAAGATTTAGCAGACAATGGCCTACAAAGAATTGGTCCTTTCCAGTGTCAGACAGGCCACAAAGAGGTAGATACAGATGCCCTAGAGGCAGATCCCAGCCTCAAGGCTCATACAGGTCTAAACAATGAGGTGCTTCTACCTCCAAAAGTGGAGAAGACAAATCACAGCCATGCAGAAAGCAGTCCCAATGACTTCCCCCTGCCAGCGTCAAGCACTTATCTTCTGGCCGCTCCTTTAGGGGGAAAACTAGCACTTTTTTCTCAAAACTGGCACCTAATCAGCCAGGACAAATGGGTTTTGAACATAGTGTCACAAGGTTACAGGTTCCACTTTCACACCATGCCAAGGGCAAACGGTATGCCAGACCTGTCAAACAATCAATGGGCAGAGGCACAAAAACAAGTTTCATCCCTCATGGACATGAGGGCCATTCAGCAAGTACCACAACAAGAGCAGGGACAAGGATTTTACTCAAGACTTTTCTTGGTGCCCAGAAAGGACAAAGCCTGGAGGCCAATACTGGACCTATCTATTCTAAATACATACCTGGATATTCCAAAATTCAAAATGTTGATGCTGCAGCAGCTTCTGCCCATGCTGGACAAGAAGGCTTGGCTTGTAACTTTAGACCTAAAAGAGGCATACCTGCATGTTCCAATCAGACAATCATGCAGAAGATACTTCAGATTCATAGCTGGTTCAATGCACTACCAATTCTCTGCACTGCCCTTTGGCTTATCTACTGCACCCAGGGTCTTCACAAAATGCCTGGCACCAGTAATTGCTTTTTGCAGACAAAGAGGAATACAAATATATCCTTACTTGGACGACTGCCTTATTCAAGCAGAGAACAAGGACATCCTACTACAGCATCTGGCATTTGTAAAAAGATTATTAACATGCCTAGGGTACACAGTAGACGAAAATAAATCAAAACTTGTACCCCCTCAAGAGATAATATTCCTGGGTGCAAGCTTAAATACAACTGCCCAGATGGCTTATCTCACGCCAGACAAACGAAGGCAACTGACTACTTATTTCAAAAAGTTGGCAACAAACACACAGTTAACTGCAAGAAAATTTCTGCAGGCTTTGGGCTTCATGGCATCATGCTTTCTGCTAATTCCATATGCAAGACTGCATATGAGGAAATTACAATGGTGTATCTAAAAAGTGTTTAGACTCAATATTGCCACAGCCTGGAAACAATAATTACACTCATTCCCTGCCTGCAACAGAAGTTTTGATGGTGGGCAAAGGCCTGTCACCACAACAAGGGGCAGCCATTCACCATACCCCCAGCCAGGCAGACATTGACAACAGATGCATCGGATTATGCCTGGGGGGCCCACATGGCAGGAAGATGTATTCAGGGCTCATGGTGGGCAAAGGCCTGTCACCAACAAGCTTAAACTGTTTTTTGAGCTGTTTGTTGCATTATATATTATCTGCACTTAAAGTTACATTTGGTCGAAAATTGGTTGAAAGTTTGTTTGTTAAATTTAACTGTTGAGGCTGCCCACTAAAGTGTGCTAGCCCTGTGTAACTGATTTATTACTGTTTCCTGCATTTCTGTGTACTTTCGATCACAAAACAAAAAAAAAACAAAAAAAATCCTTGTTTTCCTGCCTCTCCTCGACTAGTTTAGACCAGTATACAGGCTTTGCTGTATTCTGGGCTGTGGTGTAGTTCCTGTTTTGTCCATTGCCTTACTTGGATAGAAGGAAGTTTCTTTGCTCACCAGTAGGAGTGGGGAGCCTTGAGCAGCCTATCTGTCCTTGAAGGAGTGACCTCAGCACAAGAGCTTGTAGTAATTGGTTGTTTTGGACCATTTCCAGCTCTTTTGAAGTTCCCTGTTTAAAATTCACTTCTGAGCGTTTTTCTGGCCATACTACTCAGCAACAGCTCCTCGTGGTCCTGCAGAGTGGTCCTAGCAACAGAGAACTGAGAAAAGCTACTACTTTCCTGATTTAAGTATTTTTTGCTGTTTTTTTCCTAAAATACCTTCTCTTGCTTACTTTGAACAAGCTTAAACTGTTTTTTTAGCTGTTTGTTGCATTATATATTATCTGCACTTAAAGTTACATTTGGTCGAAAGTTTGTTTGTTTGTTAAATTTCACTGTTGAGGCTGCCCACTAAAGTGTGCTAGCCTGTGTAACTGATTTATTACTGTTTCCTGCATTTCTGTGTACTTTCTATCACAAAACAAAAAAAACCCAAAAAATATCCTTGTTTTCCCGCCTCTCCTCGACTAGTTTAGACCAGTATACAGGCTTTGCTGTATTCTGGGCTGTGGTGTAGTTCCTGTGTTGTCCATTGCCTTACTTGGATAGAAGGAAGTTTCTTTGCTCACCAGTAGGAGTGGGGAGCCTTGAGCAGCCTATCTGTCCCTGAAGGAGTGACCTCAGCACAAGAGCTTGTAGTAATTGGTTGATGTTAAGTTGTCAATCTCGCCTTCATTCTTGCTGGATGGGTTCGGAGCCGATCCTCGGCTCCGACTCGGCCAATACTAAAGTTCGAGAGCTAATTCCACCGGCTCGAGGCTCCCCTATATCCCACAATGCTAGGCGGTAACTACTCAGATCTCGTTTGCCGCTATAGCTGACGAGGTGCGCTTTCTACCGGCTCAGGCAGGTTAGTTCAAATTTACTTTTAGGTACTGCTAATAACCCCCCTTTTAGTTTTAATACATATCCTTTAGTTTAATTTAAACTTTTAGATATATCGACCCCTATTTGTCGAGCCCCCTTCCCTTTTTACCCTTGTTCTAGGCCTTCGGCCCTTCCCTCACCCTAGTCCTTTATTAGATTAGTGTTGTAGGGGCTTTTGTGTGTGTGTTTGTGTATTAACATTAATAATTTATTTTAATATTTTTTTTCTGTAGAGAGTGTCTGGATTGTGTTTGTGTGTGTTAGCCTCTCTTTTTTCACTATGTCTAAAGACAAGGTCTCAGGCTTCAAGAAGTGTGACTCGTGCTGTCAGAAAATGTCTCTGACAGACGGTCACACTTCTTGTGTGTATTGCCTGGGGCCTTTGCACCTGCAGGACTCTTGTGCTTTTTGTCATGGGTTTAGCCCTAGAGTCCTGCAGGAATGCAAGAATAAACTTATCTTGCGGGGCTTATTAAAGCCTGAAGGCCCCCCGACTCAATCTGTGTCGGGGAAGCCTTCAAAAACTTCCAAGCAGTCGGCTCCTGCTCCTGAGTCGACTGCTGAGAAGCCGGCCGACATCGGCTCCGGCTGGAGCCGATGTTTCTAAGCCTCATACTGTTACCTCGGCTCCGGCTGGAGCCGAGGCTGATAAAACTTTGTCGGCTCCGATACCCTTATCGGAGCCACATTCGAGAAAGAGGTCCAGGTTCCCCCTCTATCGGATCCGTGCACTCAGCGCCAGGATCCCCTCTTCTTTTGGAACGAAGTCACAAAACTCATTCCTCACGGTCTTCCAGATTATCAGACCATGACTTGCAAAGGGTAGTGAGTAGACTTCTCAAGTCCGAGGCACTGGCCCAAATGCTGCATAGCCCGACTCACCAGTCAGTGGCTATTCCCGTTCCCCAATACATTCCTCCTCCGACTCCTTTGAGTTCGGAGCCAAGGCTTGTCGGAGCCATGACTGTCGGTGCGTCGGATCCGATACCTTCCATTTCGGCTCCGTCGTCTGCTCCAATCTCCTCTTTGGAGGGATCTCGGCGCCGAGCTTCCCTCGTCGGCTCTGAGGGGGCGAGTGGCATCGGACCCTTGTCCTAGCCCTCTCTCCCTCTCGGGGCTTCGGCGTTGGTGAGTTCGGCTCTGACATCGGCTTCAGAGCCGTCTCTGTCTGTGCCGGGGGAGGTCCTTGTCTCTTCGGAGCGAGGGCCTCGGGCCTTGCCTGACAAGGGTGCCTTCGAGGTCATGCGGAGCGTGCTAGAACCAGGTTCTGCCCCACAGTCAGCTCCTTCAGCCCCTCCATCTACAGTGCCTGCGGTGATTTCTACTCACCCCCTTGTCCCAGACCGCAGAGAGCCAACTCCTCAAGATTCCCCATTGGGAATTTCCTCCTCTTTCGAGGCCTGTCCTGACCCTGCAGGAGATCCCCCAAGGAAGAGGCAGTGCAAGAGGAAGCACATTGACTCCCCTGAGTCTATCACCTCTGACACTGACTTAGAGGAATCCGAAGGGTCCCCTCGATCCCTCTCTGAGGATGTCTCCTTTGCTGACATCCTTGAGATCCTGAAACAGAGGGGGAACTGGCCAGCCCTTAATCCTTCGGAGGATGAGTCAGTGTATCTTGAGGTGTTTGGTTCTCGCCCTTCTACCTCCTGGGTGTCCCCTCCCTTTGACCCCCTTATGGAAGTGGTGGCAAGGAAGGCTTGGATGGCTCCTGACTCAGTGGAACCCACCCCGAGGAGGCCATCCAAATTTATTACTGCCCCCAAAGACAAAGAGTTTTTATCCAAAGGTGTCCATGTTGATGCCATGGTGGTGGCTGCGGCCACAGAGAAGGAGTTAGCTGATCCTTCGGTTCCTGTCCATCCTCCTAATAAGGAATCTAGGACCATGGACAGGTACGGCAAGCGGATGTTCTCGTCAGCGACCTTTTCAATGCAGTCGCTGAACTACTTATGCCACTTCACTCGTCTCCAAAGAGATTTACTCAAGGATATGGGTGAACTGATGAAGGATCCTACAGCTGAGGGGTTCAAAGACACAATGAACTCCCAGTTGGCAACCCTAAATTCCATCGTTAACTCCTCCATGCGGCTGGTCTCATATGCAGCAGATGGGGCGAGTAGAGCCGCAGGCAGGCGTTCTTGACGTCACGCCTGGATGCGGCTATGCAACTTTGCGGACCCTTTCAAGGCGTCCTTCACCAATTCTCCCTTTGATGGATCATCCTTGTTGGGTCCACAGGTGAAGGATACATTGACCAGGTGCGAGGTAGAAGGTAAGACTCTCTCTGCTGTAGGAGTCTGTTTTCTACCCTTCTAGACCCTATCCCAAAGGTCAGAGGGGTGGAAAGATGTGGTTCCGCAAACAATCCCAGGGAGTCTCATCTGACGCACAAGGCCGATTCCCCTCTAGAGGCAGAGGGGGGAATAATAATAGACGCTGCCCTAGAGGCAGAGGAGGTCCGCAAAACCAGGGTAGCAGAGAAATGTTCTCTGACAAACCCTTTCAGCACCCCTGAGGGGCTGCCCGGCTGTCCACTTTTGGAGGCAGTCGGGGGAAGGTTATCACTGTACCCAAAAGCCTGGCTTTCCCTTACTCAAGACAAATGGGTACAGTCGATCATATCCAAGGGTTACAAAATTCCCTTCATTCACATTCCAACCCAACCAAAAAGATCCCTTCCAGATGTTCCACCCGGTCTAAGGGAACAAGCAGCATTTGAAATTTCAAAGCTGCTATCAAAAAGAGTCATCCAGTCAGTCCCGGCAGACCAGCAAGGATCCGGAATCTACTCCAAATTCTTTTTGGTACCAAAAAAAACAGGGAACTGGAGACCCATACTGGATCTCAGCTACTTAAACAAGTTTGTCAAAAAAACGAAATTCCGGATGGTCACGCTACAGTCCATTCTACCCTTCTTGGGTCGGGACAATTGGATGTGCTCGATAGATCTTCAGGACGCGTACTACCACATCAAAATGAACAGATGCTCCAGGAGATATCTCCGCTTCAGGCTGGGAGCCAGTCTCTACCAATTCAGGGCCCTGCCCTTTGGTCTCACTACAGCCCCCCGTGTGTTCACCAAATGCATGGCAGTGGTCACGGCTCACTTGAGACGTAAAGGATTCCAGGTGTTTCTGTATCTGGACGACTGGCTTCTTACTGCCACCACCAGACATCAGCTTCTCCTATCCAGGGACTTCACCATCCAATCTTGCCAAGCTCTAGGCATTTCGATAAATTTCGAAAAATCTGCCTTGTCGCCTTGTCAGTCTATTATTTTTATAGGCGCCACCTTAGATACACGGAATCTTTCAGCCAGACTCACAGAGCAGAGGGTGTCAGACATTCGGAACCAAGTATCCCTTCTCTTACAATGTGTCAAAGTCAAAGCCAGACTGGTGTTGAAGGTACTAGGACTCATGGCAGCAGCTATTCCCCTTCTCCCCTTAGCTCGCTTTCACATGAGGATCCTCCAATGGATGCTGTTTACTCAATGGTCCTTTCAACAGCTCCCGATGTCCCATACCATATTGATAACTCAAGCATGCAAGAATCAACTGTCTTGGTGGATCACATCACCTCAACTTCTCTGAGGAAGACCCTTCACTCCCCCCCCCCCCCAGTCGCCACGTTGACAACAGATGCCTCCCTGATCGGGTGGGGGGGGGGGCATTATCAGGGCAGGACAGTCCAGGGCACGTGGCAACCTTTCGAGTGCCACTTGCACATAAATGTCTTAGAGATGAGAGCAGTGCTTTTAGTGTTGCAAGCCCTTCACGACTCTCTTCCCACTGGGACTATTGCAATTCAAACGGACAACATGTCCGTAGTGTGGTACATCAACAAACAATGCGGAACCAGATCATACCCTTTATGTCGAGAGGCACTCAGACTTTGGCAATGGGCGATCTCTTCTCAGCGTTTTCTGATAGCAACGCATATTCCCGGGAAATCCAATGTTATTGCAGACAAATTGAGCAGAGCAATTGTCATGCCGCACGAGTGGTCTCTAAAGAAGTCAGTTCTAGAAGAAGTATTCCTAAGATGGGGCCAGCCTTGCTGCGATCTTTTTGCTACTCCCCAAAACAGCAAGTGTCACGACTTCTTCACTCTCTTCCCGTTACCAGGCCATTACCACTGATACCTCAACTAATTCAGAAAGCCATCGCCTTGAGAGTGACAATGATCCTCATTGCCCCTTACTAGTCTCGACAGATATGGTTTCCCTTTCTTCATCGTTACCTTTTGGAGCAGCCTTGGCATCTGGACCCAGTACCAGATCTGATCACCCACCAATCGGGTCAGCTGCACCAATCTCTGTCTTCTCTAAACCTCACAGTGTGGTTTCTCCGATTCCAACCTTAGCCAGGCTTCCCTCAACATCTCGCTCGGTCCGAGATATCTTGATAGCCTCTCATAAATTTTCTACCCGGAAGATTTATAGTAGCAAATGGAAACGTTTTTCCTTTTGAGCATCATCGAAAAACATAGATCCCTTTACTGCACCTATCCAGTCTATTTTAGACTTTCTAGCAGAACTCTTTCATTTAGGATCTTCTGCATCAACCATTAGAGTTCAATTGGCTGCCATATCAAATTTTCATTTTGGTGTTTCAGAGTCCAGCATCATGGCTCACAAACTCTGTAAAGCCTTCTTAAGGGGTGTATTTCTTCTCAAACCTCCAATCAAAGACCCCCCGCCTCAATGGGATTTGAACTTGGTTCTGGCATCTTTAACTCTTCCCCTTCGAGCCGGCGGCTTCATGTTCTCTGAAGTTGCTTTCTTGGAAGACACTTTTTCTGGTAGCTATAACTTCAGCGAGAAGGGTATCCGAACTCCATGCTCTGTGCAGTCGTCCTCCTTACTTAGTTTTTCACAAAGACAGGGTATCCCTCCGTACTAATCCATCCTTTTTGCCTAAAATTTCTTCTCAAATAAACCTAAACCAAATTATTGATCTCCCCGTTTTTTTCCCTAACTATTCAAACAAGTCGGAACAAAAGCTACATTTTTTGGATGTTCATCGCCAACTTAGATATTACTTAGACAGGACTAAACAATTCAGGAAATCTGATCAATTGTTTCTGTCATATGCGGAAGGTCAATTGGTCCTTCCAGTCACTAAAGTATCCCTTTCTAGATGGCTCACCTCTACAATTACCTTCATCTATGAGATCAGACATCAAAAACTACCCTCAAGACCTAGAGCTCATTCAACTAGGGCATTAGCTACATCCGTAGCTTTTCAGGATAGGTTGCCAATAGATTCAATTTGTGCAGCAGCCACCTGGGCTTCTCCTCATACATTCATTTCACATTACAAATTGGACATGGTTTCCAGAAGCCGTGCCAAATTTGGTTCCACTGTTCTCAAGAGTCTGTTCCGATAGGCCACCCGGGATAAGGTGCTAGGTTCGCGGTCCCATCCAGCAAGAATGAAGGCGAGATTGACAACTTAACATTAAAAAGTTATGTACCTACCATAATGTTCCATGTTAGTTGTCTTCTTCTTGCCTTCTTTCTTGCGTCCAACCCTCCTTCCCCCAAGCCTGGACAGACCGACTGGAATTCTTTTTGTGTTTTTCTTCTGAAAGTTGTCATTCCCACACGTTCTCCCACCTCTTCTATCTTTCTGAGGTCTGCCTTTCTTTTACACAGATTGTTTGAGGTGGGTTTCCCGACTCCATTCTATGGAGACTAGGATTGCTTGGTATAGCTATCAAACGAGATCTGAGTAGTTACCGCCTAGCATTGTGGGATATAGGGGAGCCTCGAGCCGGTGGAATTAGCTCTCGAGCTTTAGTATTGGCCGAGTCGGAGCCGAGGATCGGCTCTGAACCCATCCAGCAAGAAAGAAGGCGAGAAGAAGACAACTAACATGGAACGTTATGGTAGGTACATAACTTCTTATTTTGGACCATTTCCAGCTCTTTTGAAGTTCCCTGTTTAAAATCCACTTCTGAGCGTTTTTTCTGGCTATACTACTCAGCAACAGCTCCTCGTGGTCCTGCAGAGTGGTCCTAGCAACAGAGAAAAGCTACTACTTTCCTGATTTAAGTATTTTTTGTTGTTTTTTTTTTTACCTAAAATACCTTCTCTTGCTTAGTTTGAGCAAGCTTAAACTGTTTTTTAGCTGTTTGTTGCATTATATATTATCTGCACTTAAAGTTACATTTGGTCGAAAGTTTGTTTGTTAAATTTAACTGTTGAGGCTGCCCACTAAAGTGTGCTAACCTGTGTAACTGATTTATTACTGTTTCCTGCATTTCTGTGTACTTTCTATCACAAAACAAACAAAAAAAAAATCCTTGTTTTCCCGCCTCTCCTCGACTAGTTTAGACCAGTATACAGGCTTTGCTGTATTCTGGGCTGTGGTGTAGTTCCTGTGTTGTCCATTGCCTTACTTGGATAGAAGGAAGTTTCTTTGCTCACCAGTGGGAGTGGGGAGCCTTGAGCAGCCTATCTGTCCCTGAAGGAGTGACCTCAGCACAAGAGCTTGTAGTAATTGGTTGTTTTGGACCATTTCACAGACAACCTTCTCCTCCTCCCAACAAACACAAATACATGTGAGAGATGCAACTATATAGCCAAACTGGAGGCTGACCTCTCTCAACTCAGGACTGGCAAGACCAGACAGGAGGAGAAGGTAACCACACACACACAGCAAACCCATTCCCACATAGACCTACCACAATTGCAAACCAAACACATAATAACACAAAGACATACTCGGAGGCTCTAATAAAAAACTTACCGAAACAACAGAGGCTCCCAAAGCAGACACCCAAAAATCCGCCACCTCAAAACATAACACATGAAACACATACTTCAATAAAGCAGTGTGTCAAACAATCACAGCCCTTAAGGCCAAACATCATGCCTGATACACTAGTAATTGTTGACTCTATAGTCAGACACACTGACGTTCCGCTTACCAGGCTGAACAAGGAGAGGGTAACGGTGAGCTGCCTATCGGGAGCTAGGATCCGCCACATAACACATGCACTCAGGTCACTCCAAAGCAAGTACAAATATGACTCCGTCATTGTCCATGCCGGCGTGAATGACCTGAGACGTACCTCCCTGGACTACATGAAAAGAGACATAGAGGAGCTCTCTGATTATGTAGCCCAGGCAGGTATGACCCTGACCCTGAGCAGCATCTTGCCCTAACCAAGAATGATGCCACAATACAAGGTCAAGATGATCAGCTTTAATAATTGGCTCAATTACTGGTGTCATTCTAGGGGGATCCAATGTCTGTCTGCTTGGGATGACTTGCTGGACAAGCCACGCTGCTTCGCAAGGGACGGCTTGCACCTGTCACCACTGGGCTTCCGGATATTGGCTAAGGCTCTTGCCACCCCCATAGTGCCTATTTTAGGCAAGGCTCAAAAGACAAACCCACCTCCTTAGAAAACAAAAATGGAAAAAAACTAAGGGTAATGCTGCTCAATGCCAGAAGTCTAAATCTCAAGATGCAGGCTCTTGAAGCACTCCTCAGTATGGAGAGCATTGATGTCTATGCAGTAACTGAAACCTGGTTCAAGGCTCCTGAGAGCACCCCAGCTATACCTTGTATCATGCATTTCGGCCCCAGAACTCGGGCTGAACCACAAAGGGAGGGGGAGTGTCCATATTCATCAAGGACACCCACACCTCCAGGTTAGTGGCAACACATGAAGCATCGGAGACCATCCAGGTGCTACTAACCGTAGGCAAAACTGCTATACAACTGGTAGCATGTTACAGACCACCCTCCCAATCTCAGGAACCCCATTCAGCCTTCCTGAAGACATTGGAGGATAGGAATGTCTCACCAAATACCATCATATTGGGAGACTGCAACTACCCTAACATAGACTAGGTGCATTATTCTAGCCCTAAGGTTCCTGGAATTCATTAACTCAAATGCAATGGAACAGCTAGTCACCTCTCCCACAAGGGGAGAAAATATACTAGACCTGATCATCACAAACATGGGGACAAAATGCTCCACACCGGAAGTATACCCCTCACTAGTGAGATCTGACCACAAACTAATCACCCTGGATATTCATATCCCACCTCCACCCCCAGCACAAAAGACTACAGTGAGAAACTTCTCAAAAGCCGACTTTACAATTCTCAAGACTGAGATGGTATCCTTTAAGCCCCCTGGGCCAGAGGAAACCACATCCCACAATGCTGAATCCTTCACAAATGCTTTCTATGGACATCTCCAAGAATGCATGGATCATGCAATCCCTAATAAAACCAAGACCCTCTCCACCAAGGGCAGGCGTCCTGTCTGGTGGACCCCAGCCATAAACAAGCTGTATAACAAAAGAAGGAAGCTACTGCAAGACGGAGCAAAATCCCATAAAGGGAAGGCATCTCTGACCAGCACTAGCAAAAAACTACATTCACTTATAAAAACATCCAAGGCCAACTTTGAGAGAAAAATCGTTAAGGACACTAAAGATAACCATAAGGCCTTCTTCAGCTATGTTAGAAACCTGGGCGGAAACCCTCAGATATGCTCAGAGTTAGTTCATAACGACAAAAAATACACTGAACCCACAGATATTGCCAACATACTGGCAGACAGGTTCAGTGCAAACTTCTCCCCTTCACCCCCAAAAGAAGAAATATTTATCCCAGCTGAATGCAACCTCCCTGTCATCTCCGATGTCCAGGTGAGAGCCGCTCTCAGCAAAGCTAAAAACACAGCATCTATGGGACCTGACGGTATCCCGGGTTGCGTGCTACGTAATCTCCAAGAGGAGCTAAACCCGCACATAAGAATGCTGTTTAACCTTAGCCTTACTACAGGATATGTACCTGAACACTGGCGTACAGCAACAGTGGTCCCACTCCACAAAGGAGGCTCCTCTACAGACCCTGGAAACTACCGCCCCATAAGCTTAACCAGCCTGGTCTGCAAAGCTATGGGAAGAATCATTATGGAACTCATAAACAGAGACATCGGGGACCTACCGACACTTGATCCTACCCAGTTCGGCTTTGTAAAGGGCAGATCCTGCCTTTTGAACCTGGTTGACTTTTTTGAAACTGTCACTAGAGCCATCGATGAGGGCAAAGCAGTCCATACAGCCTACCTGGACTTGGCTAAAGCCTTTGACACAATACCCCACGCAGGCATCATAGACAAGCTCAACAGCTTAAATGTAAACCCATATGTCACAAGATGGGTTGCAAACTGGCTAAAGGACAGAACCCATAAAGTCAAAATCACTGGAGCTATGTCAGACTCAAAGCCAGTCACAAGTGATGTCCCACAGGGCTCTGTCCTGGGACCCCTCTTGTTCGGCATTTATTTCTCAGATGTGAAAGCAAACATGGGTGGGTTGTGGCTGACAAAGTTCGCAGATGACTGAAAACTAGGAGCCATAGTCGATACACCAGCTGACACATGCATCCTACAGAAAGGCCTTACTGAGACAGATAACTGGTGCCGAAGTCATGGCCTTAAACTAAATGCCAAAAAATGTATAGTCATCCCCTTAGGGAAAAACAAAGTACCCACAAATTATCACATAGGCAGTAACCCATTGAGTATGGAAAAAGTAATCAGAGACCTGGGGACCCAAGTTGACAGTGACCTCTCATTCGACACCCACATTGCCAAAGTGGTTAGAAAGACCTTCTACATTGCCCACCTTATCATGAAGGGATTCACATCCAGATCAAAGGAGGTCATTGTACCCCTATACTCCTCCCTTATCAGGCCCATGATTGAGTACAATGCCCCATTTGGTATGTACCTCACCCGGCACCTGCAGCAGCTGGAGAGACCCCAAAAGTACCTCACCAAGAGGATCAAGGGTCTCCAACATATGTCATATGCTGCCAGACTAAAGAAACTCCAGCTCTATTCAGTAGCATACCGCCTACTCAGAGGTGATCTATGCCTGACGTACAAGGCCATGTCCAATCAGGAATTGATGGACATGCTCCATCTCAAAAAATCCAAATCCATCAGAACCACGAGAGCTAAAGATCTAAACCTCAGCACAAATATGAATAGGACATGCTGGAGGGACAGATTCATAACTCAGAGGCTTCCCACACTCTGGAACAGGATCCCAGTCCATGTTAGGCAGAGCCCCTCACTGACTCTCTTCAAGAGAAATCTTGACGAGTGGATGGGAGATCGTAGGTTATCTCTGTGTCACTACTAGACAGAGGCACAGTAAACTAAATCTATACTTTTGTACCATTACATGGGGTGGCGAAAGCCACATACACTATGGCTAGGCTTATAAATGCCCTAGAGCAGATAGCCTAGTACTAAACTATGAAACTATGGTCCGCAAATGAAATGCATCTACATATCAACCAAAAAGAGATGCTAGCTGTTCAAAATGCCCTGACAGCCTTCAAGGACCTACTTCATCCAGGACAACTACTGATAAGGACGGACAATACTACAGTCATGTGGTACATAAACAAGCAGGGAGGGCACACATTCCTACCCCCTTTGCAGACTAGCCATGACTTTGTGGGACACAGCATTGACTTACCAGGTACATCTGAAAGCACAATTCCTGCCAGGAAGGGTAAATACTCTGGCAGACCTAAGCAGAAACCTCCTGGATCCCCACGAGTGGAAATTGGATCCACAAGTCTTCAACATGATAACAAGGAATTGGGGATGCCCGGACATAGATCTATTTGCCTCCCCTCACAACTGCCAGCTACAGAGATTCTGCACAAGGACTTCTCACAAGCAAGCACAGAAAGTCGATGCTCTGTCTTTCAGCTGGAAAAACTTAACAGTATATGCCTTTCCTCCTCTGCCTTTCCTCCCCAAGGTACTCCTAAAGGTCAGACAAGAGAAGCCAAAAATTATATTGATTGCCCCAGACTGGTCCCGCCAGCACTGGTACCCAATCCTCAGGAACTTGACTCAATGCCCAGCTTGGGCATTACCTCAAATTCCTCACTTACTGACCCAACAAAGCAATCCGATCTTACACAGCCAACTCAGGACCTTCCTCTGCAAGACGAATCTCAGAGCTACAGGCACTCATGGCTGTGGAACCTTTTATCATTTTTCATCCAGATAGGGTTTCTCTAAGGACAAACCCCACATTTATGCCTAAGGTAGTGTCCAGTGTGGCCCTCAACCAAACTATTCATTTGCCTACCTTTTATCCAAACCCGCAGAATAAGGGTGAGAAACTTCTGCATTCTTTGGACATACACAGACAACTGTGCTTCTACCTGGACAGAACCAAAGCTTTCAGAAAGACTGAGCAATTACGGTAGCATATGCTGCAGGATCACAAGGAAAGGCTATCTCAAAGCAGAGTATTTCCAAGTGGATAGGTCACTGCATTCGTTTATGCTATTCTCAACATGGCAAATCAGTCCCTAAGGGCATTATGCTACATTCAACCAGAGCAGCAGCCTTCCTCAGAGGAGTGCCAACCAAAGACATTTTAGATGCTACAACCTGGAGTTCAGTGCACACTTTTACAAAGCACTACCACTTACCACTCTACTCCAAATCCAGGGCAGGCTTTGCCACTGCAGTCCTGCAGGGCCTCATAGCCGCTCCTAATTATATTTAGTTCCAGCCTCCCAACCTTAGCTTTGGGATTCAACCCAATTGTAATGACTGCAACAGTGAAACACGATGAACATAGTACAGTTGTGTAACTACCATAAATGTAGATGTTAGAGTGTATTCACTGTTGCAGTCCAGGTTACCCACCCACCATCCCCCTTCTCTTTGCTGGACTATATCTGTACTTCTCTATTCTATACAACCTATGTGGTGCATTTGCTTGTAGATGAAGGAAACTTGTTACTTGTGGCATGCATGCTTTATAGACATATTTTTAGCCAACCCTTTTGGGGGCACCTGACATCTGGGGCAAGAAAAACTGAAGAAAATGGCCTCTGCTGCATCTTTTATACCCCTGGCGCACTGACATCAGGGAGGAGGCGACAGCAACCGACGCCAGACCTAGACTTTGGAATTCAGGCTGACTGTGGGTAGCCTGCTAGCAGGATAACCCAATTGTAATGACTGCAACAGTGAATACACTCGAACATCTACATTTATGGTAGGTACACAACTGTACTTTAGCTGTTCAGCACACTCTGATAGCTTTCAGACCCCTACTGTCCCCGGGGCCTCTACTGATCAAAACAGACAACACCACGTTGATGTGGTATATCAACAAGCAGGGAGGGAACCACTCTTATCCTCTCTGCAGGCTCGCCATGACCCTTTGGCACACGGCCTCAGCCATATAACTACTCCTGTTAGCACAATTCCTGCCAGGCTCTCTAAACTCTCTGGCAGACAACTTAAGCAGAAATCTGATGGACCCACTTGAGTGGCAGCTAGACCAAAGAACCTTCACCCTTGTAACCCAGAAATGGGGCACCCCGAAAGTCGACCGCTTTGCCTCCCACTCCAGTCATCCGCTCAGCAAGTACTGCACCAGAGAACCTCACAGCAAGGCCTGGAAAGTGGATGCTCTATTCTTCCAGTGGGTAAACCTCTCGGTCTATGCATTTTCCCCTCTACCACTCATTTCAAGGGTACTGCTCAAAATAAGGGAGGAAAAACTGAGGACAATCCTGATTGCCCCAGACTGGCCATGCCAGCACTGGTACCCACTGCTGCACAGCCTGCCACCCCTGCCAGAGGAATGGAGGATTCATGCATCCCCAATTGCAGACCCCTCAGTCTGGCAGCCTAGCTTATTCCCTGACCACTCCACAAGCTGCCAGTTTAAGCAAACAAGTTCTAGATGTTATACTTGAGGCCAGATGCCCCACCACTAGAAGGTCTTATGCTGACAAGTGGAAAATGTTTTGCAGCTGGAATCAGGCTAAGGGAGCCGGAATGGCACAGCCCTCCCTACCTCTCATCCTGGATTACCTGGCTGACATAGTACACAAGGGTCTATCCTTCTCTTCTACTAAAATTCATGCCTCTGCCATCTCGGCTCATTTCAGCACAGAGCCACCTCTTTTCTCACACCCTCTCATCAAACAGTTCCTAAGAGAGGCTAACAACTTGAGGCCAACCAGAAGAGCTCCTACCCCAGCTTGGGACCTAAACTTTGTGTTGGAAAAGCTCACCCCCCCCACCTTTGAACCAACAGCTTCAGCAGAGTTGGTTTCTCTCTTGGAAGACAGCCTTGCTTCTGGCCATCACTTCAGCTAGAAGAGTATCCGAGCTACAAGCACTTATGGCTGTAGAGCCCTTCATCATTTTCCATGCTGACAGGGTCTCCCTCAGGACTAACCCATCCTATATGCCAAAAGTGGTGTTCAGTGTGGCTTTCAACCAATCCATTAATTTGCCCACCTTTTCTCCTAACTCACAAAACAAGAGAGGAAGGATTCTGCACTCTCTAGATGTGCACAGACAGCTCAGATTCTACCTAGACAGGACTAAATCTTTTAAAAAAACTCATCAAATGCTAGTCAGCTTCACTGCAGGAGCAGAGGACAAGGCCATATACAAACAAACCATTTCCAAATGGATAGCACACTGCACCCATTTCTGCTACCAACAGCATGGGAAACCTCCCCCCAAGGGGGTCAGGACACATTCCACCAGAGCAACCTCCACCTCTGCAGCTTTCCTCAGAGGGCTCCCCACCAGGGACATCTGTTCATACCTTCACCAAGCATTACCACCTGCCTATCTTCTCCAAATCCAGGGCAGGCTTTTCCGCTGCAGTCTTGCAGGGTATCGTAGCCAACCCCCAGTCTTCTTGATTGCCTCCACCCTTTTCTTCAGCTTTAGGAATCGACCCAAATTTGATGACTGCAACAGTGAAACACGAAGAACATAGTACAAATGTTCTTTGTGTTTCACTGTTGCAATCATCACACTTGGGTTATCTGCCTGCAGGTAGCCCTCAGTCGGCTCGAATATGAGAGTCTTGGGATTTCTGCGTCCGATGCTGTCTTCTCATCCATGATGTCAGGGGTATAAAACATGCAGCCAATGCCATTACATCAGCTTTTCTTGCCGCACGGGAGCCCGAAGCAGAAGCAGTTCGCAAGTGCCGGTCGGCAGCTACCTGAATTTTTTTTTTTCGAGTTTCAAACCTGAAGTCTTCTAAAGCTAAGTACCCCATTGGGGATCCTTTTTTTTGCCCTAACCGATGTCAGAAAAAGTTAACTATTGTCTTGCCTGTGGAAAGTTAATACCTCACAGAGATGTGCATTCTTACTGCGTTACCTGTTTAGGCCCAGACCACGACGTCCCTCGATGTCGGTTTTGTGCCTTGTTCAACGCCCAAACTATTAGTCATCAAGCCTATTTTTGTCTCTAAATTCTTTCACTCTTCTCTGTATTCCGAAATGGCTTCGGTAAGCCATCCGACTAGCGATCCTCCGAAAAAACACAAAGATAAAGACAGAGAGAGACTGCATAGGTCCAAAACTGCCGAGGATGCTTCCGTTAAGCTAGTCGCCAGTCTGCCGCTACTCAATGAGGTGCTTTCGCAGCCCCTGTTGTCCGCTTCTACAGATTCGCAGGCCTCTACTGAGACCCTTTCAGAGTCCGGTATGCTGTGAGATGCTTCTTTGACTATGGAACCTACAGATGTCTCTACCTTGGATGGGTCCGGAGCTGCTGTGCAGACACCGGCTTCTGAGGGTGTATTCAGGCCTTCCGATGTTTGTATCAAACTGACTACTTCGTTAATTACTAAATCTACTGAATTTTTCAGGCCCAGAGTTCACACTACACCTAGGAAACTGATGACCAAAGCAGATTCTCAAGCCCCCATGCCACAGAAACAAATGCTTAGTATGGCTGAAGACCTTATTACTTTAATTAGGGGAAGCCAGCCTTCCCCCTCTAAAAGACCAAGAATTGATTTTTCCTTCTGATTCTTTAGACCACGAGTCTGATTACTCTGACCCCTGTGATTACCAGGACATACCCTTATCTACCTATGAGGACTCTGATGCAGAGGATTCATTTCCCTCAGCCTCCCCCCCAGAGGACCTTTCTTTCGGTAAAACCTTTCATACGCTAAGAGAGCATTTCCGCTGGGAATGCCAGGACTACCCACAGTCCAAAAAGAGACTCAGGGAATTTTTAGACTTGCCTCAGCATAGGCCTCTAGTTATTCCCCCTGTCCTGGTTAGTGTAGATGATGTCTTCATGGAATCCAGCCTTACCCCTGATACTTTACCACCTGCTCCTAGAAAGCCTGACCGATACTACAGAGTACCTGACTCTCCCAGGTTTCTTTTTTAAAAATCCTGCTGCGGATCCAGAGACAATTTCCAAGGGACCTAAAGGTATTAAGGCTTCTACAGCCAAAAACCCTACCCCTTCGGACAGGGATTCTAGGGCTCTAGACAGATTGGGTAAGAAGGTTTATACCTCTGCAACTCTTGCCATCAGGGCTTTAAATTGCGAGTTTCACATGTTGAATTACCAGCAGCATATTATTGATCTAATTAAACAAAAAATGTTGTCGATTCCTGATTGTGCATAAAATAAGGACTTACAAGACTTAATGCATTCTGCAAACCAAGTTGGTAAACATACTTTGCAGTGTGTTTTTGATGCCTTAGAAGGATCTTGCAGGGCTGCTGTCACTGGGTCTGATGTTCTTCGTGTTTCACTGTTTCAGTCATTACATTTGGGTAATCTGCTTGCAGGTTGCCCTCAGTCAGCCTGATTAACAGAGTCTTGTGTCCTGCATCGGTTGCTGTCCCTTCCGTGACGTCAGGTCATCAGGGGTATAAAACATGCAGCCGACGCCATTACATCAGTCTTTCTTGCCATGTGGTGCCCTAAGCAGAAGCAGTTTGCAAGTGCCAGTCGGCCATCTCCTGAAATTTTTGTTTTCGAGTTTCAGAACCGAAGTCTTCAACTAAAAGCTAAGTACCCCGTTGGGGAAACTTTTTCTTGCTCCTTACCAATGTCGGTAAAAGTTAATGACTGCATTACTTGTGGAAAGCAAATACCTCATAAAGATTTTCATTCGTACTGTATTCCTTGCCTAGGCCCTGACCATGACGTACCTTGCTGTCTGTTTTGTGCTTTAATCAGCGCACTATCCGTCGTCGGTATATTTTTGCCGCTAAATATTTTGGTTGTTGGTTTAATTATCCAGAAATGTTGTCCGTTAGCCATCCGACTACTGGGATTCTGAAAAAACGCAAAGATAAAGACAGAGACAGGCCGCCGAGATCCAAAACTGCCGACGACACTTCTCCTAAGCCTGTCGCCAGTTCGCCGGTGCTCAGTGAGGAGCTTTCGCAGCCCCTGATTCCCACTACTTCTGATTCGCATGCCTCTACTGAGACCCATTTTGAGTCCGGTATGCCGTGAGATACTTCAACTATGGAACCCATGGATGTCTGTACCTTGGATGAGTCCGGAGCCGCTGTGCAGGCACCGGCTTCTGAGGGTGTATTCAAGCCTACAGACTTGAATATTAAATCGACGCCTCCTTCATTACTAAGGCCTAAATCTCGATCCATATCTAAAAAAACGATGCCCAGGCCACATGCTCAGGCCTCTATGCCTAAAAAACAAATGATAAAAATGGCTGAAGATCTAATAACTCTAATCAGGGGTAGCCAACCCCCCCCCCTTTCTAAGAGGCCTAGGGCTGAGCTTGACTATGAATCTTCTGATCAGGATTCTGTTTTTTCTGACTCTTCTGATGACCTGGATTTGTCCTTACCTACTAATGAGGATTCTGATGCAGAGGACTTTCTTCCCTCTGCTTCCCCTCCTGAGGATTTTTCTTTTGGGGAAACCTTATGTACTCTTAGGGAACATTTCCACTGGGAAAGCCGGGAATTTTCTGATTCAAAAGAGGCTTAGGGATTTCCTTCTCCTACCTCAGCATAGGCATTTGGCTATTCCTCCTGTACTAGACATTGTTGATGATGCCTTCTCAGAATCCAGTTTGGCCCCTGATTCCCTGCCTCCTGCTCCCAGTAAACCTGACAGATACTGCAAGGTCCCGGAGTCCCAGAAGTTCCTTTTCAAAAATCCTATTGCAGATCCAGAGACTATTTCACAGGGACCCAAGGGCATTAAGGCTTCTACTGCTAAAAATCCTACCCTTTCTGATAGAGACTCCAGGGCGCTGGATAGATGGGGTAAAAATGTTTACACTTCAGCAACCTTGGCCATTAGAGCTTTAAACTGCTAATTTCATATGTTAAAATATCAGCAACATGTTATTGGACTGCTTAAACAGAAAATTATGTTAATTCCTGACTGTGTGGAAAATAAAGACTTACAGGATTTAATGCATTCTGCTGAACAAGTTGGAAAACATACTTTGCAATGTGGTTTTGATTCTTTAGAGGCCTCTTGCAGGGCTGCTGTTACTGGGTCTGTACTTAGAAGGCATGCTTGGCTTAAGGAGCAATCTTTGCCTGATCATGTTAAAGCTAAATTGTTGGATGCTCCTTTAAGTCAGGTCCACCTGTTTGGCAACAAGGCTGAAGAAGTTCTTAAAACGATGGAAGATGGAGCTAAATTTATGCAAACTGTTATAGATTTTTTACATGTTCAGCCTCCTAGATTTAGTAGGCACTGGCCCTCTAAGAATTGGTCCTTTGCAGTCCTTTCCAGAGATCTTCTCAAGCCAAACCCAGACACAGCAAAAACCCCAGGTTTCAGTCCCAGGGAACTCGCAGAACTAAGCAGTGGGGGGCCTCCACTTCCAAGTCTGGGAATAACAAGACCCCCCTATGGTAAACTGTCTCAATGACTTCCTTTTAAAATTTCCAAGCACTTATCTTCTGACTGCTCCTTTGGGGGAAAAGATTGCTCTTCATGCAAAGAACTGGAAACTCATTACCCAGGACAAATGGGTTTTAAATAGTGTCCCAGGGATACAGATTTCACTTCCACACGTTGCCAACGCCAAATGGGTGGCTGGACCTACCCCCAAATTAGTGGGCAGATGCTCAAAAACAAGTACTTTCTCTCTTAAGCATGCGGGCTATTCAACTGGTACCGGAAGAGGAAAAGGGACAATGTTTCTACTCGAGACTTTTCCTGGTACCCAGAAAAGACAAATCATAGTGTCCTATCCTGGACCTGTCTACTCTAAACAACATTCTGGAAATTCCAAAATTCAAGATGCTGACTCTTCACCAATTACTTCCTATGCTAGGCAAATACGCCTGGTTGGCAACACTAGATTTAAAAGAAACATACTTGCACATCCCAATCAGGGAATCTTGCAGAAGATGCCTAAGCTTCAAAGCAGGCTACAGTTCTCTGCACTGCCCTTTGGCTTATCTACTGTGCCCAGGGTATTCACAAAGTGCCTAGCTCCAGTTATTGCATTTTGCAGGCAAAGAAGTATTCAAATGTACCCATACCTGGACGATTGTCTAATTCATGCAGAAAGCCAGGACATACTTTTAAATCATCTGGCCTTTGTAAAAAGGGTTCTAACTTGTCTGGGGTACACCATAAATGAAAAGAAATCACAACTGGTACCCTGTCAAGAAATTACATTCCTGGGAGCAAGCTTGAATACAACTTCTCAGATGGCTTACCCCACGCCAGAAAAGCAAATTCATTTGACAACCTACTTCAAACAAGTGGCCACAAAAACCCTGCTATCTGCAAGACAAATACTGCAAGCCTTGGGGTTCATGGCCTCCTGCATTCTTTGAATTCCATTTGCAAGACTGCATATGAGGAAACTACAGTGGTATCTAAAAAGCCTATGGCATTAACATTCTCACAGCCTAGTATCATACCTTGCCTACGACTAGAGTTCCTTTGGTGGGCAGAGGCCTGCCACCAAAACAAGGGACTACCTTCCACACCACCCCCTGCCACCCAAACCCTAACAACAGATGCATCGAACTATGCATGGGGTGCTCACCTGGCAGGGAAGTGCATTCAGGGCAAATGAAACCCAAGTCAAATGCACCTGCGTATCAATCAGAAAGAAATGTTAGCTGTACAGAATGCTCTGACAGCCTTCAAGGACTACATTCTTCCAGGACAACTAATGGTAAAGGCGAACAACACCACGGTTATGTGGTACATAAACAAGCAGGGGGTACACATTCTTACCCCCTCTGCAGACTAGCCATGGCATTGTGGAACACAGCCTTGAGCTACCAAGTGCACCTACAAGCTCAATTTCTGCCAGGAAAATTAAATACACTGGCAGACAGACTAAGCAGAAACCTCATGGACCCACACGAGTGGAAACTGGAACCAAGGATTTTCAGCATGTTGACAAGCGATTGGGGGAGCCCAGATATAGACCTGTTTGCCTCCCCCCAGAACCTACCAATTGGACAAATTTTGCACAAGGACTCCCTACGAACAAGCCTGGAAAGTGGATGCTCTGTCCTTCAGCTGGAAAAACCTATCGGTCTATGCCTTTTCCCCCGCTGCCTCTGCTCTCCAAAGTACTACTAAAAGTCAAACAGGAGAAACCAAGGATGATTTTGATTGCTCCAGACTGGCCGCGCCAACAATAGTACCCCCTCCTGTGCAGTGTGTCACGGTTATCTCCATGGCACCTGCCTTGGACTCCTTCTCTGCTGTCTCAGCAGGAGAACCAGATTCTGTACCCTCAGCTTCCAACACTGAACCTTGCAGCCTGGTTAATTACTTAAACTCTCCCTTACCATCCCTCAGCAAACCTGTGATGGATGTCATCTTAGAGGTAAGGAGGCCTAGTACTAGTAAATCTTATGCTGAAAAATGGAAAAGATTCTGTGCCTGGAACCAATCTCAAGGGAAAGCACAACAGCACCCAATTTACCTCAGATTTTACAATACTTAACTGAGATGCTTCCAAGGGCCTGTCTTTTTCCTCCATTAAAATTCACGCCTCAGCCATTTCAGCTCATTATAACACAGAACCTCCCCTCTTCTCTCATCCACTGCTCAAGCAGTTCCTCAGAGGGGCCAGAAATTTAAGACCACCCAGGAGAGCCCCAACCTCAGCCTGGGACCTTAACTTTGTATTGGATAAACTCCCTCTACCTCCTTTTGAGCCAGCTGCTACTGCAGACTTAATGTCTTTCTTGGAAAACAGCTTTCCTTTTAGCAATCACTTCAGCTAGAAGGGTATCTGAATTACAGGCCCTTATGGCAGTGGAGCCTTTCATCATCTTTCATGCGGACAGGGTGTCACTCAGAACCAATCCATCCTTCATGCCCAAGGTGGTATCCATTGTGGCTTTTAATCAGTCCATTCATTTGCCAACCTTCTTTCCTAATTCACAGAACAAAGGGGAACGGATACTGCATTCCTTGGATGTGCATAGACAACTTAGATTCTACTTGGACAGGACTAAACCTCAAAGAAAAGCTGAACAACTGCTGGTAGCATTTGCTGCAGGGGCAGAGGGGAAGGCTATTTCAAAACAAACCATTTCTAAATGGATAAGCCATTGCATTCATTTCTGCTATAAGCACCATGGAAAACCTATCCCCCAGGGGATCAGACCTCACTCCACCAGGGCTGCATCTACTTCTACAGCCTTTCTCAGAGGTGTTCCTACCAGGGACATCTTAGAAGCTGCTACCTGGAGTTCTGTACATAGTTTCACCAAGCATTATCATTTGCCAATTTTTCTCTAAATCCAGAGCTGGCTTTGCCACTGCAGTCTTGCAGGGCCTTATAGCTGGCCCTGATGCTATTTAAACTCCTCCTCCCAACCATAGCTTTGGGAATATACCCAAATGTAATGACTGCAACAGTGAAACACGAAGAACATAGTACAGTTGTGTACACTTACCATAAATGTAGATGTTAGAGTATATTCACTGTTGCAGTCCTGGTTACCCTCCCTCCTGCCCCCTAACTTCTTTTGGCTATACCTCTACTTTCCTTTACTATACTTAAAAGCCTTTTTGTTGTATTTGCTTTTTTGTTGGAGGTATACCTTTGGGTTTTTTTATGTTTAATTGCTTCCCATTAGGAGGGCACCTGATATCTGAGGCAAGAAAAACAGATGTAATGGTGTCGGCTGCATGTTTTATACCCTTGATGACCTGACATCATGGAAGAAGGGACAGTAACCAATGGAGGACCCAAGGCTTTGTTAATCAAGCCAACTGAGGGCAACCTGCAAGTAGATTACCCAAATGTAATGACTGCAACAGTGAATACACTCGAACATCTACATTTATGGTAAGTGTACACAACTTTACTTTCTGAAAAGGCATGCTTAGCTGAAGGAACAAATCTTGCCAGACCATGTCAAGGCAAAATTACTTGATGTTCCATTAAACCAAGAATGTTTGTTTGGCTCAAAAGCAGAAGTTGTTCTTAAAAAGATGGAGGAAAAAGCTAAATCCATGCAAACTGTTAAAGATTTCTTACAGGTACAGCCACCTAGATTTAGTAGGCATAGGCCTTTAAACAACTGGTCCTTTCCAGTCTCTTCCAGACCTTCTCAGCCCAATCCTAGGGGCAACAGACCACAAAGACTACGGTCTCAGGGTATGCACAGATCTGAACAATGGAGTGCTCTCTCCTTAAAAACTGGGAGTGGTAAGCCGCCCCCCTATGGAAAAAGTTCACAGTAACTTGTCCTTAATCCTTCCCAGCCATGCCCAAGTACTTGCACCCCTAGGAGGAAAACTCCCCCTGCATGCAAAAAACTGGGAGTCTATTACCCAGGACCGATGGGTCTTACACATTGTATCCCAGTGATACAGATTCTATTTCCAGACACTTCCAACCCCAAGCGGATTGCCAGACCTTCCTTCAAACCAGTGGACCGAGGCCCAAAAGCAAGTACTTTGTCTTCTCAGGATCAGGGGTGTTCAACCTGTGCCAGCAGAGCAAAGGGGACAAGGTATCTACTCCAGGCTGTTCCTGGTGCCCAGAAAAAGAGAACTCTTGGCACCCTATTCTGGATCTGTCATCCCTAAACACCTTCCTGGTGGTACCAAAATTCAAAATGCTTTACACTCCAGCATCTCTTTCCTATGCTAGCCAAGGACTCCTGGCTAGTCACGCTAGACTTAGCTTATCTGCACATCCCCATAAGGGAGTCTTGCAGGAAATATCTACGTTTCAGGACAGGCTCTATGCACTATCAGTTCTCTGCACTTCCCTTTGGCTTATCTTCTGCGCCCAGGGTTTTCACAAAGTGCCTGGCTCCAGCCATTGCTTACTGCAGGCAGAGAAATATTCAGATTTACCCATACTTGGATGATTGCCTGATTCAGATGGACAGTCAGGAATTGCTACTCCAGCACCTGATGTTTTTTGTAAAGAGACTTTATCTTCTCTGGGGTATACCATCAATGAAAAGAAATCACATCTGGTACCCAGCCAAAAGATTGTATTCCTGGGAGCAAGCTTGAACACAACTTCCCAGATGGCATTCCTCACTCCAGAAAAGCAGGTTTATTTGACAACTTATTTCAAACTACTGGCCACCCAAGCTCAGCTATCTGCAAGGAAAATACTGCAAGCCCTAGGATTCATGGCCTCATGTATTCTACTGATTTCATATGCAACACTGCATATGAGAAAACTTCAATGGTACTTAAAAAATCTCTGGTGTCAACATTCCCAGGATCTAGAAACAGTGATTCCTATCATTCCATGCCTAAGGACAGAGTTCCTTTGGTGGGCAGAGGCTTGCAACCACAACAAGGGACTCCCTTTCTCACAACCCCCCCCCCCCCGCCATCCATACTCTGACAACAGACGCATCAGACTATGTATGGGGGGCTCACATGGCAAGCAAATACATTCAAAGCAAATGGAGCCCAGGACAAATTTACCTGCATATCAATCAAAAAGAAATGTTAGCTGTACAGAATGCACTGACAGCTTTCAAATACCTTATCCTGCCAGGGCAACTCCTGATAAAGATAGACAACACTACAGTTGTGTGGTACGTAAGCAAGCAGGGGGGAACTCACTCTTACCCACTCTGCAGGTTAGCCATGGCTCTGTGGAACACAGCCTTAAGCAACCAAGTGCACCTTTTCCTGCCAGCCAAACAAAATTCACTGGCAGATGACTTGAGCAGAAATCTAATGGACCCACACAAGTGGTACTGGAACCAAACTCATTCATACTTCTAATACACAGGTGGGGGACACCAGAGATGAACCTATTTGCACCCCCCCAAAACCATCAACTAAACAAATTTTACACCAGAATTCCCCACAGCCAAGCTTGGAAAGTGGATGCCCCATCCTTCGCATGGGAAAACCTCTCAATCTATGCCTTTCCCCCTCTGCCCATCCTTTTAAGAGAACTCCTCAAGATCAAACAGGACAGGCCAAGGACAATTCTTATTGCACCAGACTGGACACACCAGCACCGGTACCCAGTCCTACACAGTCTGACAGCAGTGCCACCCTGGCACCTACATCAGACCCCCTCTCTGCTGTCCCAGCAGGAGGGACAAATTTTGCATAGTCAGCTGCAAACCCTGAACCTGGCAGCCTGGCTTATTCCCTGAAAACATCCCCAGCAGCCCTCAGCAAACAGGTGCTGGATGTTATCCTTGAGGCCAGGAGGCCCAGTACTAGGAAATCCTATTCAGAAAAGTGGAATAAATACAGTTCTTGGATTCAGTCTCAAGGAAAAGGACACAGCAGTGCCCTCCTTGCCTCAAATCCTAGATAACCTAGCAGAACTGCTCCACCAAGGCCTGTCCTTCTCATCAGTTAAGATTCATGCCTCTGCCTTCTCAGTTCATTACAATACTGACCCACCCCTCATCTCTCACACTTTGATCAAATAGTTCCTGAGAGGAGCTAACAATTTAAAACCCCCAAGGAGAGCTCCCACTCCTGCCTGGGACCTTAACTCAAAAGGGGGAAGCGTGATTCTAGAGTCTGGAGAGTCTCTGGGTCAGGAACCTATCCCTCCAGCATGTTTTGTTTATTCTGATGACAAGATTTAGATCCCTGGAGCATGTGGCTCTGAGGGATTGGGATTTCTTTAAGTGTAGCATATCCAGCAGCTCTGGGTTTGACATGGCCTTGTAAGTTAAGCAGAGATCGCCTCGGAGTAGACAATATGCAGCAGAGTATAGCTGGAGTTTTTTAAGGCGGTCAGCATAGGGTATCTGCTTTAGGCCTGTGATTCTTTTAGTGAGGTATTTCTGCGGCCTTTCAAGTTTTTGCAGATGTCTTGAGAGGTACATACCAAATGGGGCATTGTATTCTATAATGGGTCTAATGAGGGATGAGTACAGTGGGACAATGACCTCCTTTTTCTGGATGAAAAGTCCTTAGTGATGAGGTGTGCCACATAGAAGGATTTCCTGACTGTTGTGGTGATGTGGTTATTGAAGGTGAGACCACTGTCCACCTGTGTCCCTAAGTCTCTTATCACACTTTTGGTGTTTAGTGTACTGCCACCTATCTGATAATTCACGGGTACATGTTTTTTCCCAAAGGGGATAACTATACATTTCTTGGCATTGAGCTTGAGCCCGTGGCTCTGGCACCAAGCATCTGTTTCTGTAAGGCCCTTTTGTAGAGTATCCACATCATTTGAGGATACAGTAATGGCTCCCAGTTTGCAGTCATCTGCGAACTTTGTTAGCTAGAGTCCCTTAGTGTTGGCCTGTACTTCAGAGAAGTAGATGCCAAACAAGAGAGGTCCCAGGACTGAACCCTGAGGTACTCCACTTGTCACTTGTCTGGAGCTGGATTTGGAGTCAGCTACGTTTACAATGTGGGTTCTGTCAGTAAGCCAGTTGGAAACCCATCTAGTGATGTAGGGATTAATGCCCAGCTTAGTAAGTTTATCTATAATTCCAGAGTGGGGGATGGTGTCAAAGGCTATGGCGAGGTCCAGATAGGTTGTGTGGACTGCCTTACCCTCATCCACGGCTCTGGAGACTGATTTGAAGAAGTCAATAAGGTTCAGGAGACTAGATTAGCCCTTCACGAACCCAAACTGGGTGGGGTCCAGTGTTTGAAGGTTGCCAATGTCTTTGTTTATAAGTTCCATGATAATACATTCCATGGCCTTGCAGATCAGGCTCGTCAGACTGATGGGGTGGTAGTTCCCGGGATCCAAGGTGGATCCCCCCCTTGTGGAGTGGGATAACTGTAGCTGTGCGCCACTCAGTGGACACAAAGTCTGAGGTGAGGGTATGATTAAACATGACACTTGGGTGAAGTGCCAGTTCATTTTGTAGTTCATGTAGTACACAGCCCGGGATGTCATCTGGTCCCATGGATGCTGTATTCTTAGCTTTGTAGAGTGCGTTTTTTTACCTGTGTGGCCGTTATTACCGGGATTTGGCAATCTTCCAGTATTGAGATTGGCCATTTAGGGGGTGAGAGGGGGGTGAAGTTGGCATTGACTCGATCTGCCAGGATATTGGCAATATCCTTGGGATCAGTATATTTAATGCCATTCTGTTGTAGCTCAGAACAGATCTGAGCATTGCCATTTAGATTCTTGACATAGTTATAGAATGCCTTGTGGTTGTCTTTGGAATCTTTGGCAATTTTATTTTCGTAACTAGCTTTGGAGGATTTTATGAGGGATCTCAGTTTCTTACTGAGGCTGGTAAGGGAGTTTTTTGCATCCTGGGATTTTCCTCTTTTCTACAACAGTTTTTTCCTTTTGTTGTAAAGTTTGTTTATGCCAGGGCACCACCAGACTGGTTCCTTTTTTTTTGGAGGAGAGCATCTTGGTTCTATTTGGGATGGCACGATTCATGCATGAGTGGATGTGGTCATGCAGTGCCTTAGTGTAGGACTCAACAGTCAAACTTTCAGTTCCCATCTGCATAACTTCTGACTTGAGTAGCATGAAGTTGGCCTTGCAGAAGTTTTTTTATGGAGGTTTCCTTACTGGGGGGGTGGGGGTGAGATGTGGATGTTAGGGGTGATTAGCTTATTTTCTGACCTGACCAACGAGGGGGTGACCATAAGTGTGGAGCATCGATTTCCCATGTTGGTAATGACCAGGTCTAGGATATTGGAGCCCCTGGTGGGACTATGGATTAGTTGATCCAGGGCATTGAAATTTATGAATTTCAAGAACCGTTGGGCAAAGGTGTTTGTGCACGAGTAGTTTTCCCAGTTAATGGCAGGGTAGTTGAAATCACCCAGTATCAGGGTGTTTGGTTGTATATTAATATTTTCCAGTATGTTTAGAAAGGTGTAGTGAGAATCTTGGGGCATGGTGGGGGATCTGTAGCAAGCTACAGTTTGGATTGCAGTCTTACCTAGTGTTAGTTGAAGAATTTCAGACGCATTGTGTTGGGCAACTAACCTGGTGGTGTGAATATCCTTGGTGATTATGGACACTCCTCCACCTTTAGTGTTTCGATCCTGGTTTGGTAGCCGAAAAGTGTGGTACAAGTTGTAGCCTGGTATTGCAGGGGTGCTCTCTGGAGCCCTGAACCAGGTCTCAGAGGTCCAAAACTGACGATGAAGCCTCTTCTAGGCCAGTCGCCAGTTTGCCGGTTCTCAGTGAGGCGCTTTCGCAGCCCTTGACACCCGCTACCTCAGAGTCACAGGCCACCTCCGACTCCCACGTGGAGACAACTAGGCCTCTTGATACTCAAGGTATTGGGCCTTCAGAAAATAATCCATCAGATGGGTCCTGAGTCACTGAGCAGGCATCGGCTTCTGAGGGTGTTTTCAGACCTACACAGCGTTATATTAAGCCAACTTCAGCATCCAAGACAAAGACCAAGACAGTTTTAAAGACAAGGGAACAAGTACAGCATTCTCCAGGACAGACTTTCATGACTAAGAAACAGATGCTCAAAATGGACGAAGACCTAATTACTTTGATCAGGGGTTCCCATCCCCCTCCTGATAAGAGGCCTAGGCAAGACACTGAATATGATTCCTCTGATCAGGTTTCCATTTCCTCTGACTCCTCTTCAGAACAGGAATACTCTATGCCTTCCTATGAGGATTCTGATGCTGAAGAATTTATCCCTTCATCTTCTCCTCTTGAGGATTACTCCTTTGTGGAAACCCTACATACCATGAGAGAGCATTTCCACTGGGAGTGCCAAGATTACTCAGATTCTAAGAAAAGGCTCAGAGACTTTCTTTTACTACCTCAACACAGTCCTCTTGCTATTCCACCTGTTCTAGACATTGTAGATGATGTATTTTCAGAGTCCGGCCTGTCTCCCGACTCTTTACCTCCTGCACCTGTTAAGCCAGACAGATACTACAGGGTTCCAGAATCTCATAAATTTCTATATAAAAACCCTGCTGCTGACCCAGAAACTATTTCTCAGGGTCCCAAAGGGGTCAAGGCTGGTACTGCAAAAAACCCTGTCCCCTCAGATAGAGATTCTAGGGCACTGGACAGATGGGGGAAAAAAGTTTACACTTCTGCTACCTTGGCTGTAAGGGCTTTAAATTGTCAGTTTCATATGCTTAAATATCAGCAATAATTAATGTCTCTGCTAAAACAGAAAATGCTGACAAATTCTGATTGTTCTGAGAACAAGGAAATGCAGGATTTATTGCATGCAGCTGAACAAGTGGGAAAACATACTTTGCAATGTGGTTATGATTCACTGGAGGCCTCTTGCAGGGCCGCTGTAACAGGTTCCGTCATTAGAAGGCATGCTTGGTTAAAGGAACAGACTCTGCCTGATGATGTTAAAGCAAAATTATTGGATGCTCCATTACAGCATGATACTTTGTTTGGTGTTAAGGCAGAAGAGGTGTTGAAGAAAATGGAGGATAAAGCTAAATCTATGCAGACAGTAAAATATTTCTTACAGGTACAGCCACCCAGATTTAGCAGGAACTGGCCTTCTAAGAATTGGTCCTTTCCCGTGTCAGACAGGCCACAAAGAGGCAGATATAGATGCCCTAGAGGCAGACAACAGCACCAGGCTCATACAGGCCCAAACAATGGGGTGCTTCTACCTCCAAAAGTGGAGAAGACAAATCACAGCCATATAGGAAATAGTCCCAATGACTTCCTTCTGCCAATGCCAAGCATTTACCTTTTGGCAGCACCCTTAGACTATTAGTTCCTAAGGGGTCTGCGAGCTCTGCGACTGCTGCAGGAGCTTCCACATTTCAATTCCCGCCCATATGTTACTTTGTAAATAATTACACAATACCTTTTTCTCCTCAATTAGCCACTAAATTCCATTACCTAGCCTCCTTTTAAACAGCTGAATATGACTTGGTTATAACGAACAGCTAGTCCTTTTGTTACTTAGTTAATTTACACAATACCTATTCTCCCCATTTCTTAGTTAATTATTCTCCTGAGTTACTAATATATTACATTACCTAGCCTCTTATTAAATACCTGTATTCACATAATGCCTAGTCACTATTAAGCCACAAGCCTGACTGGTTGCCAGGGATTTTTTTCCCTCTTTGACTCACTAAACAAATGTTTGTTCTTCTCTAGTGCATGATTCACCCTGTTTTGATAGTAGAAATATATTTAAAACTTGCCAGGGATATATAGGCTTCCCATATATATATATCTATATATATAAAACTTGCCAGGAATGTTTTCCCTCTTTAACTCCCTAACAAATGTTTGTTCTTCTTCAATGCATGATTCTCCTTGCTTTGATAGTATAAATATACCTCATATGTAAAGTGCCTAGCCATTATCTTGCATATCTGTAGAAGTACAATGCGTTTATAATTTTGCTCCAAATGTATCTGTTTGCCTGACACTGATACTGCATTATTACTACTGCATTTTTTCTGCTGAACTGCATAACTGTTATTTGACTCTGATTTGTACTGGATGATAGTGGCATACATAAGGTTCTTTCTCTGCTACATTGTCTCCCTGCTCTCTCTTGCTTCATCTTTACCTTCCATTTTTTTCCTAACTCTCCCTCAAGCATACTCTTCTTCTAGATAAATCCTCATTGTCTTCAATACTTCCCTCTAAATCCCTCTACTTCTGAACTAACTCCTACTATCTATTCCTACATTCCTCCTCTTCCTTCTCTCCCTGGCCTCTTCCTCTCTCCCTCCTAATACTTACGTTTGTTTGTTTTCCCTCTCTCTTTACAGTACTCCACTCTTGAATGGTCCTGCTCTACCTCCCGAACATACGGACTACCTCCTGCAAAAGCTCAGTCGACTTACCTGGACTTTCTCTACCCAATAGTCTGGGCTTACCTGAAACAGAACCTCTGTGTGGAACCCCTAAACTGTTTTTCAGTACATGTATGTAGCCTTCTACCTAACTCAAACATCTAAACTTCTATATTTTGTAAACTGGTCCCTCAGTGTGTGTGACTCAGCAGCCTACCACAGTCCACAACAATTCCCCTCTCACTGGTATTTAGTGACCTCCGTCCTCCTATCCTTTTCTGTACCCCTTTGAAGACTTGCCCTTTATCTCTGTTTACTGTCTATTTTTTCCTTCACCTTAGAGTCTTGCCCTTTTGCTCTATCCTACTCCCCATATCCTCTACCTGTCATTTCTCCTTTCTCCACTAGGTGTCAGCACTGTCCTTCCTTCTGCCTGCTCCTACTCTATCAATTTCATTAACAGCTTTTCCTCTAAATACTTCAAAAGCCAAACCTCCCATAACTCTACTCCACCTTCCCTACCGTATATTTTTTTGAGTGCTGCTCAAACTCTACTCATTTTCCACCCAGTCTTACTGTACCTCTACCTACTTACCTCTGCTCCAACCTGCAGTGGCTGATACTTTTTCAGCTGGAGTCTTCTGCCCTGTTGCTCCATCACGCTCCATTCGCCCTACGGGCTCACTCCGCTCCCCTACCCTGCCCCCAATTCCCACCTGCCCCCAGTGGTCTTACATTTATTGCCATCCCATACTCCCTCCCTCTCACATCACCCAATCCCCTCACAACTGTACTCCTCCCATTCTCCTCCAGATCCACGTCCCCCTCGAGCAACCACACCTCATTAATCAGTTCTCCTCCCCACCCACCAACCTTATCTAACCATAAACTCTTTCACACCTCTAATCAAACTACTTTCTAAGATGCTCTCTTTTCCTACTACAATCCCTGCCCCTACAATACTCCTCCTCCTCATTCTTCTCCCTCTCTACCATACCACCTCCTATACCAACCTTTACCTAAACCCTCCACATCAACCACCACCTCCCTACCCTACTCATCTTTTCCACAATATATCTCCTTCTTTAACTCCCTTTCACCCCACCTTGCTCTCAACATTAAAACTTTTCCAAATCCCCACCAAATACTACAAACCTAAACCCACCACCTTCCATCCATTCCTAACCAAACACACTCCTAACAAACTTACTCACCTTCTCTCCTACCTCAACTTAGCAGGCGACATTCATCCCAACCCAGGACCAAACATTTCACAAACAAATAACCTTAGCTCCAACAACAAACCAAACTAAATACCTCAAATTCCTCACCATCAGCGCCCAAAGTTTAGCTAATAAAATTACCCTCTTTCATGCCTGGCTTAACCATAATTCTCCTGACATATTAGCCATCTCAGAAACCTGATTAAAACCACACATAACTGACACCGAATTCCTTCCCCCCGGCTTTCATTCTCTCCGATCTGACCGCCTAAATAAAAGAGGTGGTGGTGTAGCACTAATCTACTCCAATCACTTATCCATCACTCCCTTCCCAAATCCTATCCCTTCCTTTAATAACACTGAACTAGTATCTGGCATTCTAAAATTAAATGACCATAAACGTATCTGCATCATCTCCCTTTACATTCCTCCTGGTAACAACACCAAAACCTTGGAAGATATCCTCTCTTGGACCTCCTCAAACATTAACTATGAAACCTATATAATGGGAGATGTAAATATTGACTGGCAAAAAATCAGTAACCATAATCCCACCATATCTATCAGTCTCTTCAACTATACTCAACTTATTAATTCTACCACCATGCCCAACAAAACTAACCTCACAGGCTCCATCCTAGACTGGATCCTGGTGTCTCACCCTCACAGAACCACTACATCTGCTGTCACCCCCGACCCACTAGGAGACCACCTCCCTGCCTTCACCCACAGAACCTCTTCCTCTTTCTTCCACAAACTCTTATATATACGCAATTTAACTAACTTTAACCCTTCCACCTTCTCGGACTCCCTCAAAAACACCAACTGGAACCCACTAAAAACCCTACCCCTAGACGAAGCCGTTGATTTCTTCAACTCCAAATTCCTTACTGTCCTAAACTCCCTAGCTCCCATACGAACAAAAAGAATTAAAGCCAAGACTGCTTCTTGGCTAACTAAAGAAACCAAAAAAATCATGCAACAAAGAGATAAATCCTGGAAAAGCTATCTACATCATAAACAACCTGAATTCCTACTTAAACACAAACAGCTACGAAACCTAGCCAAAAAACAAGTCATAATAGATAAAAAGTCCTACTACAACCATCTACAAATAAATCACGCAAAAACCCCTAAACAATTCTGGAATTCCATTAACTCTCTCCTTAAGCCTGGTACAACTAACAACCCCTGCCCTGACACTAGCAAATCTGACCAAGACATTGCCAAACTATTCAATACCTTCTTCACCTCTTTTATTGCTGAACTAACCAAAACCTTCCCCAACAACATTTCCCCACCCCCCCCCTCTGCCCAAGTTTCCTATGCCTCAACTCCTATCTTTGAACTTAAACCTGTGACTACCTTCCTTATAAAAAAAACTTCTTTCCAAACTCAAACCTTGCACCAATGCCCCTGACAACATCCCTCCTCCTTCTTAAAAACAGCCTCTGACAGTATTGCACTCCCTATCAGCATCCTGATAAATAGATCAATGCTCGAGTGCTATGTACCCAAACTATGGCGCTCTGCTTTTATTCTTCCACTCCGTAAAGGTGGCAAAAACTGTAGCTTCTCCAACTTCCGCCCCATAGCCATCCTCTCACCCATCTCCAAAATTCTTGAAAAATGCATTCACCTGCAGCTCATGCCATTCCTTACCAAACACCAGCTGCTCTCTCCTACCCAACACAGTTTCCGCCCCAGACATAATACCAACACAGCCCTTCTCTCCTTTTTACACTCTGTCAATTCAGCTCGAGACTTGGGCATCTTAGTTTCATCTGTTCTATTAGACTTATCTAAAATTTTCATTACCATCTCCCACTCTCATCTACTAAATCATCTATCTAACCTCAACATCTCCCCCAAAACTCTATCCTGGTTTTCCAGCTACCTCTCACACAGGTCCCAAGCTGTGAAATGGGGACAAGCCTCTTCCAGCTTCCTTCCCACCCCCACAGGAGTTCCCCAAGGGTCCATACTTGGCCCTCTGCTATTTAACATCTTCATTAACGATTTCCATAAAGCCATTCCCAATACCAGAATTGTCCACTATGCAAACGACTCAACTTTGATCTGCTATGCCTCCAACCTTACACATCCCAAGTCTCTAACTCAAACCGCCTTCTCAACCACTGAAAAATGGATGCATCAAAACCACCTCTCACTTAACGCTAACACAACTAAGATTCTTCTATTTACTCACTCCAAATCCACCCCCACCCCCACAGAAAAAAACTAATTTAAAATTACTAGCCTAAACAACTCCGTCATTGACATCGTTCCCTCCACCAAACTCCTAGAGGTCACCATCGATGAACACTTAAAATTCAATACCCACATCCATCTTAACATCCAGAAAACCCACATAAAACTCGGCCAGTTGTACAGAAACAATCAATTCCTCTCCCCCTCTACTAGACCGACCTTGGCCACTACATATCTCCTCCCATTTCTTCTATATGGGGCTCCTCTGCTTACTAATCTATCTTCCACCCTAACCTCTAAACTGGAAGTATGCTACAGTAAAATCTTCAAATTCGCCACCAAGGCAAATTCCCGTCCTCATCACTGCACCTCCTTACAAACTTTAAATTGGCTTGAACTCTAATCAACTAGACTACCTCCAAATTGTCTCTGCCCACAAACTAATATTCCAACCTACAAGCTGCCCCGCACTATCCAATATTATTCAACCATATATCCCCCCCAGATCACTTAGGTCTTTTTACCAAAACCTTATTCTATCCACAAACCCAAGCGCCCAGCTGGTCAACTTCTACTCTCCTTTTCCCTAGGAAAAAAATGGAACGCCCTGCCCTCTATTCTGAGGACATGCAACAACCTACACTCCTTCAAAACACAACTCCATTGCTACCTACTAACTCACAGAAAATGTAACTGCACTCTTCATTCTTTTCCTCCCAAGCTCTTATCTTCCTTCTCTCCCGGCTAAACTTCATACCTTACTAATTTTCCCCCTTCGTCCTTCATTATTAATGCAACAAATATATTTACTCCCAACCTTATACTTAATGCCACTCATCCTCCAGGAGAATACTCATTTTTACATCCCAGTTACTTAACTATGAATGACCTCAATATTGAATTATTTTACCAGATGTCTGTGGAATTTCCACCTATTTTGACTGTAAAAAAAAAAAAAAAAAAAAAGTTTTTTCTTTGTATTTTAAGTTTTTGTATTTTTTATTTGTATTTTCATTGGGATGTGACACTGTACTATGGAGCTTTTCTCCCCAGGCCTCCACTGAAAACGGGCTCTCGGGCCCAGTGGACCTCCCCAGTCACCAACTGTAATAAATAAAACTAGCACTTTTTTCACAAAATTGGCACATGATCACCCAGGACAAATGGGTCTTAAATATAGTCTTTCAGGGCTACAGGTTCCACTTTCACACCCTACCAAAGGCAAAAGGTATGCCAGACCTGCCACACAATCAATGGCAGAGGCACAAAAACAAGTTTCATCTCTCATGGACATGAGGGCTATTCAGCCAGTGCCACAACAAGAGCAGGGACAAGGATTTTACTCAAGACTTTTCTTAGTACCAAGAAAGGACAAAGCATGGAGACCAATTCTAGACCTGTCTATTCTAAATACTTTTCTGGACGTTCCAAAATTCAAAATGTTGACTCTGCTGTAGCTTCTGCCCATGCTGGGCAAGAAGGCTTGGCTTGTAACTTTGGACCTCAAAGAGGCATACCTGCATGTCCCAATCAGACAATCTTGCAGGATACCTCAGATTCATAGCTGGCTCAATGCACTACCAATTCTCTGCACTGCCCTTTGGCTTATCTACTGCGCCCAGGGTCTTCACAAAATGCCTGGCACCAGTAATTGCATTTTTCAGACAAAGAGGAATTCAAATATATCCCTACTTGGATGACTGCCTTATTCAAGCAGAAACCAGAGACATTCTACTAAAGCATCTGGCGTTTGTAAAAAGATTACTAATTTGCCTAAGGTACACAGTAAACAAAAAGAAATCAAAACTAGTACCCTCTCAAGAGATAATATTCCTGGGTGCAAGCTTAAATACAACTGCCCAGATGATGTATCTCACGCCAGACAAACAAAGGCAACTGACTTCTTACTTTGAAAGCATGGCAACAAAGACCCAGTTATCTGCAAGAAAAATTCTGCAGGCTCTGGGCTACATGGCCTCCTGCATTCTGCTAATTCCATATGCAAGACTGCATATGAGGAAACTACAGTGGTATCTAAAAAGTGTTTGGACTCAACATTGCCACAGCCTGGAGACAGTAATTACTCTCATTCCCTGCCTGCAACAGGAGTTTCGATGGACACAGGCCTGTCACCACAACAAGGGACAGCCATTCATTTTACCCACAGCCAGGCAAACACTAACAACAGATGCATCAGATTATGCCTGGGGGGCCCACATGGCAGGAAAATATATTCAGGGCACATGGCCCCCAAGCCAAAGGCATCTTCACATCAATCAAAAAGATGCTGGCTGTGCAAAATGCCCTGACAGCCTTCAAGGACCTAATGCATCCAGGACAGCTGCTGATAAAGACGGACAATACTACAGTTATGTGGTACATAAACAAGCAGGGGGGCACACATTCCTACCCCCTCTGCAGACAAGCCATGATTTTGTGGAACACAGCATTGACTTACCAAGTACACCTGCAAGCACAATTCCTGCCAGGAAAAACAAATACTCTGGCAGACGAACTAAGCAGAAACCTCATGGATCCTCACGAGTGGAAACTGGATCCACAAATCTTCAGCATGATAACAAGGAAATGGAGATGCCCAGACATAGATCTGTTCGCCTCCCCTCAGAACTGCTAGCTACAGAGATTCTGCATTTGGACTTATCACAAGCAAGCATGGAAAGTGGATGCTTTGTCATTCAGCTGGAACAACCTTACAGTATATGCCTTTCCTCCACTGCCTCTCCTCCCCAAGGTACTCCTAAAGGTCAGACAAGAGACACCACAAATGATACTGATTGCCCCGGATTGGCCACGCCAACACTGGTACCCAATCCTGAGGAGCTTGTCTCAAGGCCCAGCCTGGACATTGCCTCAAATTCCTTATTTACTGACCCAACAAAACAATCGGATCCTGCACAGCCAACTCAGAACCCTAAATCTAGCTGCATGGCGTATAGTGTAACCATTCTGAATATACCTCTTTCTAAAGCGGTTATGGATGTTATTTTGGAGGCCAGGAGGCCTAGCACCAGAAAATCTTATGCAGAAAAATGGAAAAGATTCTGTGCCTGGAACCAGGCGCAAGGAATTGACACTCTTGTTCCAAATATTCCTCAGATTTTACAATATCTAACTGAGATGCTGGACAAAGGCCTATCCTTCTCATCAATTAAGATCCATGCCTCAGCCATTTCAGCTCATTACAATACAGACCCACCTATTTTTTCACATCCATTGTTTAGGCAGTTCCTCAGGGGGGCCAAAAACATAAGACCTCCAAGGAGAGCACCAGTACCTGCATGGGACCTCAATTTTGTCTTGGAAAAACTCACACTGCCTCCTTTTGAGCCAGCCAATACAGCTGAGATAAAATTCTTATCAAGAAAAACAGCTCTACTCCTAGCAATAACTTCAGCAAGAAGAGTCTCAGAGTTACAGGCATTAATGGCTGTGGAACCTTTTATCATCTTCCATCCGGACAGGGTTTCTCTAAGGACAAACCCCACATTTATGCCTAAGGTGGTGTCCAGTGTGGCTTTTAACCAAACCATTAATTTGCCTACCTTTTAGCCAAACCCACAGAATAAAGGGGAGAGACTTCTGTATTCTTTGAACATAGACAGCTATGCTTCTACTTGGACAAAATTAAAGCTTTCAGAAAAACTGAGCAACTTTTAGTGGCATATGCTGCAGGATCACAAGGAAAGGCTATCTCAAAGCAGACTATTTCAAAATGAATGGGACACTGCATTCGTTTCTGCTACTCACAACATGGCAAATCAGTGCCTAAGGGCATTAGACCACATTCTACCAGGGCAGCAACTACCTCAGCAGTCTTACTCAGAGGAGTACCAACCAAGGATATTTTGGAGGCTGCAACTTGGACTTCAGTGCACACTTTTACTAAGCACTACCACTTACCTCTTTACTCTAAATCCAGAGCAGGCTTTGCCACTGCAGTTCTGCAGGGCCTTATAGCCACTCCTAATTCTATTTATACCCAGCCACCCAACCTCAGCTTTGGGATTCAACCCAAGTGTAATGACTGCAACAGTGAAACACTATGAACATAGTACAGTTGTGTACCTACCATCAATGTAGATGTTCGAGTGTATTCACTGTTGCAGTCCAGGTTACCTACCCACCATCTCCCTTTCTTTGCTGGGACTTATCTGTACTTCTCTATCCTCTACAACCTATGTGGTGTATTTGCTTGTAGATGAAGGTATTGTTTATTTTAGTGCATGCTTTTACAAGCAATGTTTTTTAGCCTACCCTTTTGGGCTCACCTGACATCTGGGGCAAGAAAAACTGAAGAAAATGGCGTCGGCTGCATCTTTTATACCCCTGGCGCACTGACGTCAGGGAAAGGCGACAGCAACCGACGCCGGACCAGGACTTCGGAATTCGTGCCAACTGCGGGTAGCCTGCCAGCAGGATAACCCAAGTGACTGCAACAGTGAATACACTCGAACATCTACATTTATGATAGGTGCACAACTGTACTTTGCAGTCCTGGTTACCCTCCCTCCAGCCCTGTTTTTCTCTTACTATACCTCTACTTTCTTTTACTATGCTTAAAAGCCTTTTTGGTGTATTTGCTTTTGTTTGGAGGTATATTTTTTGTGTTTTTGATTTTTATATATATATATATATATTTTTTTTGCTCCCCATTTGGGGGGCATCTGACATCTGGGGCAAGAAAAACTGATGTAATGGCATCAGCTGCATGTTTTATACCCCTGACATCATGGAAGAAGGGACAGCAACCGACGCAGGACCCAACACTTTGTTAATCAGGCCGACTGAGGGCAACCTGCCAGCAGATTACCCCAAATGTAATGACTGCAACAGTGAATACACTCGAATATCTACATTTATGGTAAGTGTACACAACTGTACTTTCTGTACACACCTTCACCAAACATTACCACTTACCTATCTTTTCTAAATCCAAAGCTGGATTTGCCACAGCAGTCTTACAAGACCTGCTAGCCAACCCTACTACTTCTTGACTGCCTCCACCCTTCCTCAGCTTTGGGTTTCAACCCAAGTGTGATGACTGCAACAGTGAAACACGAAGAACATAGTACAGTTGTGTACACTTACCATAAATGTAGATGTTTGAGTGTATTCCCTGTTGCAGTCCTGGTTACCCTCCCTCCAGCCCCCTGTCTTTCTGTACTTTCTAGCTATCCTCTTTTTTTGCCCATATTGTATGGAAATGGTATTTACTTTTTACTGAAAGTGTTCCACACCATTTGATTGCTTCCTATTTTGGGGGCTTCTGACATCTGAGGCAAGAAAAACTGATGCAATGGCGTCGGCTGCTTGTTTTATACCCCTGACGACCTGACGTCATGGATGAGGAGACAGCATCTGACGCAGAAATCCCAAGACTCTGGTATTCGGGCCAACTGAGTGCTACCTGCAGGCAGATAACCCAAGTGTGATGACTGCAACAGTGAATACACTCGAACATCTACATTTATGGTATGTGTACACAACTGTACTTTTGTGTACACTTGCCATAAATGTAGATGTTCGAGTGTATTCATTGTTGCAGTCCTGTTTCCCTCCCTCCCTCCATCCTCCTCATCTCCCTCTCTCTCAAGGAATTTTTGTATTTACTTTCTACTGGTGGTGTTATTCCACCATAACCTAGCTCCCTTTTGAGGGCTTCTGACAGGGCAAAAAAACTTATGTAATGGCGTCGGCTGCCTTATTTTATACCATTGACGACCTGACTTCAGTCCTGGAGTGACAGCAACTGACGCAGAAATACTAAGCCTCTGGTATTTGGGCCGACTGAAGGCTACCCTGGCAGAGATAACCCAAATGTGATGACTGCAACAATGAATAAACTCGAACATCTACATTTATGGTAAGTGCACACAACTGTACTTTTTCTTACCGTCACTGGCCTTCCAGAACTTTCTCCCTAGGATGTGATGGCCATTCAGACTGATGGCATGGCATCAGTTGATACATAGAGGGGGGAACCCATTCATACTTCCTATGTCAAAAGGCCATGAGTGTTTGGCAGTGGGCAATGTCCTCACAATGCTTTCTAATATCAACACACATCCTAGGGAGCTCTACTATTCTGGCAGACACCTTGAGCAGGAAAATCCTAATACATCACAAGTGGTCCCTCAACCCAAATGTAGCAGCTCAGGTGTTCAGCCAACCCTGCTTGGAGCTCTTTGCATCCCTGTCCAACATTAAGTACATCAGTTTCTTCAACCTGATCCCTCCCAGAGGTGTCACTGAGGGATGCTCTGCTTCATGTTTGGCCCCCATGTCCCCCTATATGCTTATCCTCCCACACCCGTTGTGATAAAAATTTCTTCAGAAATGATCCCATTGCAGAGTGACTGTGAACCTTGTATCTCCCTTCTGGCTGAGACAAGTATGATTTCCCATTCTGTAGCCTCATCTATTGTACCCTCCTTTCGGATGTGGATCTGATAACAGATTTGATATCCCATCCTTTAGGTCAGCCTCAACAGAGTATGAAATCCCTCAGATCAACTGTTTGGTTCCTGAAATTCCAGTGATGGCTAGGGATGTCAAGATGTTTATATTCTTTCTTCCTCCAAAAACCCTTATCCGGGAAGATTTATGCTAGCATATGGAAAAGATTTTTTATTTGGGCTACTTCAAAGGGTCTGGACCCATTTTCTGCCCCCTTGCACACAATCTGGTGGATCTTTTTCATTTTGGTCCCCGCTAATTCACTATTAAAATTCAGTTAGAAGCCATTTCAAAGTTTCACGTAGATATGGACAAAACACACATTGCTTCTCTCAGATTGTCTAAGGCTTTCTTAAAGGGCAACTTTCTGCTTTAACCTCTGATGAGGGGTTCAATCCTTGCTTGAGACCTGTCTGTTTTGTTCCAAGCATTGGCTAGACCTCCTTTCGAACCATCTGCTACCATAGATTTGAAGTTGCTATCTTTGAAAACCTTATTTTAGTAGCAGTAACCTCAGCAAGATGGGTTTTGGAACTCCAAGTCATATCTTTAAGATCTTCCTTACCTTATTTTCCATAAGGACAGGGTTACTCTGCAGACTAATCATTTCCTGCCTAAAATGGCTTCAGATTTGAACCTGAACCATGCATTTCATTTGCCTGTTTTCTTAAAAACATCCATAACAAGGGAGAGTACTTGCACCATTGTTTGCATGTTCGTCAACTTAGATTTTACTTGGACAGGACAAAAGCCATCAGAAAATCAAATCAACTCTTTGTATTCTTTTAAAAAAACTAAAACTTGAAAAAGTGCTCAATTGACTCCAAAGACTACACTAGCAAATATGTAATTTAAGCACTTTCATTCGTTTAATTATATGTACTTCATCAGAACAGATGAAAGACAGAGACACACTTAAATATTAAAGGTGTTAATAAGCCATCCAGTGAGTATATGCTACTAATCAACAAATAATTGATAAACCAACAAAATAAAGTTAGTAATAAAAAAAAATAAAACTATGTATATTTCTATCAATAAATCCAGTTTTTTAAAAACAATTAGTATTAATGGTCCCATTTCAACAAGGTGTACAATCTGCATTTAAAAACACCTGCCATTTTAGTTCTTTAATTTCCAAAGCAGTATTGCAATCACCCACAAAAGGCCAAGGATCCACAAAATCTAACACAAAAAAGTTTGTACATTCATCAGCATGTTTAGCTAAAGCATTATTGAAATCACTTTTTTGATGGCCATTCAATGTTTGTAAATTCTTTTGTGTAAGGCCCTAATAGTTTTCCCTACATAGTAACTTTCACAATCTATACAAATTGCTAAATAAACTATACCAGTGCTCTTAGAGTTGAATCTCTCTTAACTATAAAGAGTTCTGTTCAGATGTTTAAAATACACTGAGAAGAGTTGATAAATCTGCACTTCTTACAATTAAAACAAGGGTAGGTCCCCAAAGGACCCCTAACCCCTGTAGTTTTTAAATGTTCACTGAATTCAAGTATGGACGTAATACTAGTAACTTTCTTGTAAATAAATGATCGATCTCCTATTACCCGCACCAAGTCACTGATACCTAAAATGACTTTCCAGTTGTTAACCAAAAGTCTTCCTAATATACGAGTCAACACATATTGGAACAGGGAAAGCAGAATTCCTGGCTTTCTTTTCTGAAACTGTCTGTTCACCTTTGGAGGCAAACCCACTACATAGAATAGGGGGAAATCTGGTATACCTAACCCCATGATTTCATCTTTGATGTCCAATAATTACGGTAACTGGTAACCCGTATTAACAAACATGTTAATTAATTTGTCAGTTTCCACACCAAATACATCATCACTTATTAGTCTACTCAAACGAATAATCTGTCCATGAACCAAATTCATCCTCATAAATGTAGGATGCATACTTTTAAAGTTCAAGAAATTCTTAGTATAAGTTTCTTTCCGAATAATAGTGCTGAAAAAGGTTTTGTTAGCAGTATTCATGGAAATACTAATATCCAAAAAGTTAACTTTAATATCAGCACTACTTAAAACAAATGTTAACCCTGCATTGTTAGAATTAATGTAATCTAAGAAGTTCAATAAATTTTCTTTAGACCCATTCCAAATAAAAAAATCATTTATACATCTCCTGTAGGAGACATATTTGAAGCCATCCGATTTAGTCAACACTGTTGTTTCCCACCAGCATAGAACCAAAATGGTAAAAGCTAGTGCCATCTTGGCACCTATCGCCACACCACAATTTTGTTGGTAGATCTTCCCATCAAAGACAAAAACTCATTTTTTTAACACACGATCTAATAATACAGTGTTGATCTTAACTTGTCCAAAATTTGTGTTATGAGTTAAAAATTCTTTAATAAACTTAATACCCATTTCTTGATTAATAGAGGTATATAATGAAACAATCTCAACTGTTACATAGTCTCAAAAACCAGTGAAAACATATTTCTTTAACAGATTCAAAAACTCCGAAAAATCTTTCATAAAATAACCTGTTTGCAGTGTAAGTGGATTCATTAAAATTTCTAAATAATGAGACAGTCACAGTTTTACATCTCTTAGCTGAAACTATTGATCTGAATGGAGGTTTTGCCATATCTTTGTGTATTTTCTTATTCCAAATAAAGATACCCAGTAATGGCTCTTCAACAAAAAGGAATTCAAAAGTTGCTAAATCAATGTAACTTTGATTTAATAATTCCAGCAGAGAGTTATATAATTTGTGATGTTATGTTGTCCCTAACTCGCCTTTCTTCTTGTTGGTGGGGTTTGGAGCTGACCCTTGGCCATATTCTAAAGCTCGAGAACTTCCACTGGCTTGAGGCTAGACCCTGTCTCATCATGCCTATCACTAGTAACCCAGATATCATTTGCCGCTTGAAGCTTTGAGATTGCTGGATACTGGCTAAGGCTAAGTTTTTGAATTTTGTTATTTCCTGTGTTTAAATCTTGATATTTCTTCAAGGTAGATTAGTAGTGTTTGTTTAGCCCCCATCTCTGTTTTTTGGTTGTTGTTGCTGTTGTTTAGGCCGTCATTCATTCTCCACGTCTATTCCCCTTTTTTTCTTAGAGGATTCCCCCTTTCTCTTAGCCCGTTTCATTTGGAGGGCTTTCCCCTTATTTCCTCCTTTTCTGGTAAGGAGTAGCCATTTAAGTTAGAGGCTCTCCTCGGTCGGGGGAGTTGCCATTTAACTTAGAGACTCTCCCCCTACTGTTACCTTTCTACCTTCTGTTTTTGTCGTTTAAAAAAAAAAGTTAGATATAGTTTCTTAGTGATTATTGTAAAGATGTTTGTCTGATATCTATAACTTTAGTGTATTGTATTTTACTGTATTGGGCTTTGTTGCTGTTGTGATAATGTCCAAAGAAGCGCCCAAAGAATCCAAACCTTCTGGATTTAAAAAATGTGACTAGGGCTCCCAGAAAATGTCCCTGACTGATGGACATATGAGTTGCGTTTATTGTTTGGGAGCTCTGCACCTGCAGTACTTGTGTTCTGTTTGTCATGCTTTCATTGCCAGAGTCCTGCAGGAGCGCAAAAACAAACATATTTTGTGGGGTTTACTAAAAGGGCCTTTTGACACTCCAGCAGAAGGGAATCAGGCTAGTAAACCAGGGAAATCACCCAAACTGACACCTCCGTCTCAGTTCCAACTTCGGAACCCTTGAGACATACAGAGAAATCTACCAGTTCGTCAGATCCGAAACCCCTCAGGTCCAACAAGACCATATCTTTTGTGGTTCCGTCAGTGTCCTCGGAACTGTCTAGGAGTCATAAAAGGACTATATCTCCTTCCTTGGAACCAGTGTAGTCCGCTCCACAGTCACTGATTCTACAGTCTGTGGTGGGCAGTCATCGATCGTCTACCCACTCCTCTCGATTGTCCAGGAGTCTTTCGGACAATGATGTGAAGAGGGTGGTGAAGAGGCTTCTCAAGACACCGGCTCTCGCCAAAATATTATCAAGCCCAGCCTGTATGGATGAGGAGCAGATTACTCTTCCTCCCAGACTGTCTATTCCTCTTTCGACTCAGCTGAGCTCGGAGCCGGAGTGCATGGACGTCATTGTGGTGGAACTATCTGTTCTGAAAACCTCCAGTCTCTCGGTTCTGACATCTGCTCTGATCTCCTTGATACCTCCTAGTGTCGAGGGTTCTGGGAGCCGACACTCCCTCATCGGCTCTGAGGAGGGGAGTGGCATCGGACCCTTGTTTGACCCCACTCTCCCTCTTGGAGCTTTGGTGCAGGTGAGCTCGGCTCCCACATCAGCCTTGGAGCTATCACCCTCGCTGTGGGAGAGGTCTCGCGACTCTTCGGAGCCAGGGACACACTCTGGCCGGGAGCGTGGTGCCTTCGAGGTGATGTGTGCTGTACTCTCAGACAGCTCCTCCCTCTGCTTCAGCTACTCCGTCCCCTACAGAACCAGTGTCTTCCCTCTCACCACCCCTCCATTGTAAGTGCAGGGAACCAGTGCACCAGGATGCCGCATTGGGTGACCCCCCTCTTCCGAAACCTCCCCAGAGCGTCGCCCAGAAGAGGCCATGTAAGAGGAAGCATGTGGACTCCCCTGAGTCTCTGACATCAGACAAGAACTTGGAGGACTCAGAAGGGTCCCTGCGGTCCCCATTTGAGGAGTCAGAAGGGTCCCTGCGGTCCCCCTTTGAGGATGTCTCATTCTCCAACATCCTGGAAATCCTGAAGCAGAGGGGTGGCTGGAAGTCCCTTTCCCCTTCTGAGGATGAGTAAGTGTACCTGGATACATTCTGTTCCCCGCTCTCCACCTCTTAGGTGTCTCCGACCCTCTGCTAGGGGTAGTAAGTCGAAAGGCGTGGAGCTCTCCGGAATCAATGGAACCAGTTCCGCGGAGGCCCAATAAATTCATAACAGCCTCAGATAACAAATCCTTCCTATCCAAGGGTGTGCCAGTTGATGCTATGGTGGTGGCAGTAGCCACTAAGAAGGAATTAGCAGAGACTTCTACATCTGTCCATCCGCCGAACAGATAGTCATGTATGATGGACAGATACGAGAAGCATGTCTTTTCTTCAGTGGTCTTTACTCTCAGGTCACTGAATTATTTATCCCATTTCACCCGTCTTCAGAGGGATCTCCTAAAAGAGCTAGGAGATACCCTACAGAATCCTACAGCTGCGGTAGCTGCAGATAAGACTGCTTCTCAGCTTGCGACCTTATCTTCAGTAGTTAACTCCTCCATATGGCTTATCTCCTATGCAGCCGATGGAGTGAGCAGGGCTGCAGGCACAGGAGTCGCCTTACGAAGGCATTCCTGGATGCACCTTTGTCAATTTGGGGAGCCTTTCAAGTCCTCCTTTACCAACGCCCCCTTTGATGGCTCATTGTTCGGGCCTAAGGTAAAAGAGACTCTAACCAGGTGCAAGCAGGATGGCAAGACACTCTGCCCCTTCTCAGCCTTACCCCAAAGGTCAAAAGGGTGGAAAAATGTGGTTCCAGAAATCCCAGGGAACTTCGTCTGACACACATGGTGAATTTTCCCCCCGGGGCAGTGGGGGGAATAATAATGGGAGATGCTGCCCTCGCGGCAGAGGGGGTCTGCAAAGTCAGGGAGACAGATACATTTTCTGGGAGGCCCTTCCAGCGCTCCTGAAAGGGGGCCCACCCGTCCACCACTGGAGGCAATCAGGGAAGATTGTCACAGTACCCAGAAGCCTGGCAAGATATCACAGAAGACTCGTGGGTACAGTCAATAATATCCAGGGGATACAGTATTCCTTTCTTCATGCCACCTCTTCCCCAAAAACAAAAATCCATCCTAGATGTGTCACCCAATCTGATGGAACAAGCAACTCTAGACGTTCAAAAGTTGCTAAGAAAAAGTCATCCAAGAAGTCCATGCAGACCAAATCGGATCCTGAACTTACTCAAGGATCTTTTTAGTACCAAAGAAAATGGGACTGGAAGCCCATTTGGGACCTCAGCAGACTCAACAAGTCTGTCAAAAAGACAGAGCTCTGGATGGTGACACTGCAGTCCATACTTCCCTTTCTGGGAAAGGACAATTGGATGTGCTCCATCAATCTCCAGGATGTGTACTACTATATCAAGATAGACAGGCGATCCAGGAGATTTCTACGCTTCTGGCTGGGAGCCAATCACTACCAGTTCAGAGCTCTACCCTTTGGCCTCACCACAGCCTCCAGGTTGTTCACCAAATGCATGGCAGTAGTCATGGCTCATCTGAGTCATCTAGGATTTTGGGTGTTTCCATATCTAGACTGGCACCTTACCGCCACCACCGAGCATCGACTAACTGAGACAAGGGACACCACAATATGTCTCTGCTCTCAGCTAGGCATCACTATAAACTACGAAAAATCTGCCTTGTCGCCTTGTATATATATTACATTTATAGGAGCAGATCTAGACACCAAAGACATGATAGCAAAATTGCTTCAGGAGAGGGTGTCAGCTATTTGACACCAAGTTGCAACTCTAATGGGGAGGAAAAAGATTCCAGCAAGATTTGTTCTCAAAGACCTGGGCTCAATGGCAGCAGCTATAACTCTAGTTCCTTTGGCGCGTTTCCACATGAGGTTATTGCAGTGGCTCCTCTTTACTCAATGGTCTATGCAAGATCTACCCATGTCTCAAATTCTCATCACAGAGATCTGCAAGAAGGACATAAAATGGCTTCAGTCCACCCAGCTGACGATAAGCAGACTGTTCATTCTCCCCAACCAGTGGCCACAATGACCACAGATGGTTCCCAGATAGGGTGGGGGGGGCATTATCGGGGACAGACTGTTCACAGAACTTGGCAACAACATGAGTACCATTTGCACATAAATGTCCTTGAGACGAGAGCAGTGCTCCTGGCATTGCAAGCACTTCACAGCTCTCACCCCACAGGGACGATTGTGATTCAGATGGACAACATGTCGGTGGTATGGTGCATCAACAAGCAAGGCGGAACCAGATCCTATCCCTTATGCCGAGAGCCCCTAAGAGTATGACAATGGGTGATGTCCTCCCAACGCTTTCTGACTGCGATGCACATCCTGGGGAACTCCAGCGTGATAGCGGATAAACTAAGCAGGGCTATCTTTATGACTCATGAGTGGTCCCTGAAACAAGACATTGTGAATCAGATATTTTGCAAGTGGGGCCAGCCTTCCTGCGATCTTTTTGCCACATCCATCAGTGCCAAATGCAGCAGCTATTTCACCCTAGTCCCCCCACCGGGGACAATCACCTAGGGATGCACTTGTTCACGATTGGCCCCCGGGACTTCTGTATGCCTTTCCTCTGATTCCCAAGGTTCTTCAGAAAGCAAAAATCGGTGGGTTACAAGTTAATCCTCATTGCCTCCTACTGGCCTCATCAAATCTGGTTCCTGTTTCTATGACCCCATCTCCTGAAGGAGCCTTGGATCCTGGACCCAGCTCTGGACCTGCTGATGCATCAGTCGGGCACACGGCATCGTTCCTTACAGACCCTCAAGCTGACATTTTGATTCCTCCTCTTCCCGGTTTAGCCAGGCTCCTTGACATCTCCCGAGCCATACAACATATTCTCATCTCCTCTCACAAATTCTCTACAAGGAAACTGTATACTAGTAAATGAAAACGGTTCTCTTGTTGGGCTGTCAACAATAATAATCCTTTTACTGCATCCATTTCAAAGATACTAGAATTCCTGGCTAAAACTTTTAACCAAGGAGCAGCAGCAGCAACTATCTGAGTTCAATTGGCTGCTATTTCCAACTTCCATGTGGGAGAAATACATTCTAATGTTATGTCCCACAGGCTATGCAAAGCCTTTCTGAGGGGTACCATCCTTTTGAGACCCCCAGTAAGAGAACCACTTCCTCCTTGGGATCTAAACTTAGTCCTAGCTGTCTTGATTCTTCCTCCATTCGAACCAGCCAGTTCTTGTGCTCTAACGTTTTTGACTTGGAAAATGATTTTCTTGATCGCCATTACCTCAGCTAGGAGGGTATCAGAATTACAAGCTCTTTCCATTCATTACCCTTATTTAATTTTCCACAAATGTAGGTTTTTTTCTAAAGACCAACCCCTCCTTTCTACCAAACGTTTGCTCAGAGTTCAAGCTGAATCAATCGATAGAACTAACAGTGTTTTTTCCAAACTATGGCAACAAGGCAGAGTATAAACTCCACCAATTGGATGTTCATAGACAATTATGTTTCTATTTGCACAGGACTCAGGAATTCAGACAATCTGACCAATTTTTTGTATCCTTTGCAGAGAACAAAAAGGGAACTCCAGTATTGAAAGTGACTTTATCAAAATGGATTTCATATACCATTACTTGTGTCTATAACTCACAGAACAAACTACCACCAGGGAAAATTCGAGGACACTTATCTAGGGGTTTGTCTACCTCTACTGCCTTTCAGGCCAGACTGCCTTTAGACTCAATTTGTGCGGCAGCTACTTAGGTTAACCCCCATACCTTCATTACTCATAACAAAGTAGATGTGGCCTCTCAGAACAGGGCATCCTTTGGTTCCACGGCTCTAAAGAGTATATTCTATTGAGCCACCCAAGAAGAAGGTGCTGGGGATGCTGTCCCAACCAACAAGAAGGAAGGAGAGATAGGGACAACATAACATAAAGAAGTTATGTACTTACCATAACGTTCCATGTTTGTTGCCCTTGATCTCGGCTTCCTTCTTGCATCCCACCCTCCTTCCCCCTCTTGGAGGTTCAAGAGGAGTTATCCATCTTTGGCTATGTAGGCCTTTATTCGTTCCTGTCTTATGAGTTGGATAGAATAAGAATTTCTGCTTATGGCTTGGGGGGTTTTCTTATATACATATATATTTTGTTATATATGTCTGTAGTTTTTATATCTACACATTGTGGCCTAGTGTTATGGATTATCACAAACAAGATCTGGGTAACTAGCGCTAGGCATGATGGGATAGGGTCTAGCCTCGAGCCAATGGAATCTCTCAAGCTTTAGAATATGGCCAAGTTGGAGCCGAGGGTCGTCTCTGAATCCAGCCAACAAGAAGGAAGGTGAGATCAAGGACAAACATGGAACGTTATGGTAAGTATATAACTTCTTTTTTATGATAAGACATCCATGTGTAAGCTATTAAATGATGGACAGTTATCATTTAGTTAGTAAAGATTTTGTAAGGAGGAGTTTTAAGGTAACTCTTTGTTGGAATAATTAAATCAAAGTTGGATTGATTGAGCAACTTTTTAATTTTTTTTGTTGAAGAGCAATTACTGGGTACCTTATTTGGAATACCGAAAATCCACAAGGATGTGCAGAATCCTCCATTCAGACCAGTAGTTTCGGCTAAGAGGGGTAAAACTGTGACTTTGTCTCGTTATTTATGAAAGACTCTTGGGAGTTTTTTAATCTGTTGAATTATGTTTTCACTGGTTTTGAGACTGTGCTAGTAACAGTTTGGATTGTTTCATTGTGTACCTCTGTTAATCAAGAAATGGTTATTAAGTTTATTAAAGAATTTTTAACCCATAACACAAATTTTGGGCAAGTTAAGATTAGCTATTTGTTTATTATTAGATCTTGTGTTGAAAAATAACTTTTGTCTTTGATGGGAAGATCTACCAACAGAATTGTGGTGTGGCGATGGGTGCCAAGATAGCACCAGCTTTTGCCATTTTGGTTCTATGCTGGTGGAAAACAATAGTGCTGACTAAATTGGATGGCTTCAAATATGTCTCCTTCTACAGGAGAGTTCTCATTTGTTTTTATATTTGGACTGAGTCTAAAGGAAATTTGTTGAACTTCTTGGATGACATTAATTCTAACAGTGCAGGGTTGAAATTTGTTTTACGTTTCCTAGAATTTATAAACTCAAACGCCCTGGTTCAACTGGTCAACACCCCCACCAGAGATGACAACATATTGGACCTGGTCATCACCAACATGGGTGATAGGTGTTCCACACCGGAGGTCAACCTCTCGCTGGTTAGATCTGACCATAAACAAATCACTTTGGATATCCACATTCCGGCCCCACCCCCGGACAAGAAAACCACCGTGAAAAACTTTTCAAAAGCAAACTTCACGTTACTTTAGACCGAGGTGGGAAGTTTCAAAGCCCCCATGCTGAAGGATAACGCTGTCCAAGCTGCAAAATCCTTTACTAATGCATTCTGCGGGCACCTACAAGAATGCATGGATCGTGCCATCCCAAGCAAAACCAAGACTCACTCCTCCAAGAAAAGGAAACCAGTCTGGTGGACTCCTGCCATAAACAAGCTATACAATAGGAGGAGGAAACTAGTACAGAAAAGAGTAAAATCCCAAGAAGGGAAGACATCCCTGATCAGTATCAGCAAGAAACTACGATCCCTAATAAAATCATCCAAGGCAAGCTTTGAAAGAAAAATTGCCAAAGACTCCAAAGATAACCACAAGGCATTCTTTAGCTATGTCAAGAATCTAAGTGGCAATGCTCAGATCTGCTCGGAGTTAGTGCAGAATGGCACAAAATACACTGAACCGACCGATATCGCCAACATCCTGGCAGAAAGTTCAGCGCAAACGTCACCCCCCCAAAAGGGCCCATAACCATACCAGAAGAATGTAGAGTACCTGAAATCACAGACACTCAGGTTAAAACAGTCCTCTCCAAAGCCAAAAACACAGCATCACTGGGACCGGACGGTGTCCCAGGCTGCGTCTTACATGAGCTCAAAGACAAACTAACCCCTCGCCTAAACACACGGTTCAAACTCAGCCTCTCTACAGGCTACATACCCATAGAGTGGTGCATAGCAATGGTTATTCCGCTCCACAAAGGTGGAGCCACAACAGACCCCGGGAACTATCGCCCTATAAGCCTGACTAGCTTTGGTCTGCAAGGATATGGAGCGCATCATCATGGAACTCATTAACAGAGACATTGGAAACCTCCAAACACTGGACCCTACCCAGTTCGGCTTTTTTAAGGGCAGATCATGCCTCCTAAACCTGGTGGACTTCTTTGAGACAGTTACCAAGGCTATAGATGAGGGAAAGGTGGTACACACAGCCTACCTATACTTCGCTAAGGCCTTTCACACCATTCCCCATTCTGGTATTATAGACAAGCTCACCAGCCTGAACATAAACCCCTATGTCACAAGATGGGTTGCCAACTGGCTCACGGACAGAACACACATGGTGAGAGTTGCGGGAGCTAGGTCCGACTCTAAACCGGTTACAAGTGGTGTTCCCCAGGGCTCAGTCCTAGGACCCCTCCTGTTCGGCATATACTTCTCAGAGGTACAGGCAAGCACAGGAGGACTATGGCTGGCCAAGTTTGCAGACGACTGCAAACTAGGGGATATAATTGACTCTCCGGCTGACACAGACATCCTCTAAAAGGGATGGATACCTGGTGTCAAAATCATGGCCTCAAGCTAAATGCCAAAAAGTGCATGGTCATCCCCTTTGGAAAAAACAAAGTACCCACAAACTACCACATAGGTGGTAGTCCCCTAAGTATGGAAGACGTAATAAGGGATCTGGGGACCCAAGTAGATAGTAATCTCACCTTTGATAATCACATTGCCAAAGTGGTTAGAAAATCCTTCTAAGTGGCCCATCTAATCACAAAAGGGTTTGCATCCAGATCAAAAGAGGTCATTGTGCCCTTCTACTCATCACTCATCAGACCCATTATAGAGTACAGCGTCCCATTTGGGGGGTGTACCTTACAAGACACCTGCAACAGCTGGAAAGACCACAGAAGTACCTCACCAACAGGATCACTGACCTCAAACAGATGCTCTATGCAGCTCAACTGAAAAAACTCCAGCTGTACTCAGTTGCATACCGCCTACTCAGAGGTGAAATCTGCCTGACATACAAGGCCATGTCCAACCCAGAATTGATGGACATGCTCCACCTAAAGAAAACCTTATCCCCTCAAGCCACACACTCTAGGGATCTAAACCTCTCCACAACAATAAATAGGACATGCTGGAGGGATAGATTTCTGTCCCAGAGACTTCCCATGCTTTGGAACAAGACCCCAATCTACATTAGGCAGAGCTCATCACTAACACTCTTCAAAAGAAACCTTGACGAGTGGATGGGAAACAGAAAGTTTACCTCAGGGATCATTTCAGTGGCTCTGCTGGACAGAGGCACAGGGAACTAATCTAAGGGGGTGGCGAAAGCCAACACATTCTGGCTAGGCTTATAAATGCCTTTGGGCAGATAGCCTAGTACCTACCTATGAACCTATAAGTAGTGCTGATATTAAAGTTAACTTTTTGGATATTAGTATTTCTATGAATACTGCTAACAAAACTTTTTCCAGCACTATTTTTCAGAAAGAAACTTATACAAACAATTTATTGCACTTTAAAAGTATGCATCCTACGTTTATGAGGATGAATTTGGTTCATGGACAGATTATTCATTTGAGTAGACTAATAAGTGGTGAGGATGTGCTTGGTGTGGAAAATGACAAATTAACATGTTTGTTAATGGAGGTTACCAGTTATTGAAATTATTAGACATCAATGATGAAATCATGGGGTTAGGTATACCAGATTTCCCACTATTTTGTGTAGTGGGTTTGCCTTGAAAGGTAAACAGATAGTTTCAGAAGAGAAAGACAGGAATTCTGCTTTCCCTGTTCTGATATGTGTTGACTCGTGATAGTAAGAAGATTTTGGTTAACTGGAAATTCATTTTAGGGAACAGTAACCTGGTGCAGGTAATAGGAGATCATCCATCATTTATTTACAAGAAAGTTACTAGTATTAAGTCCATACTTGAATTCAGTGAACCTTTAAAAACTACGGGGGTTAGGGGGTCCTTTGGAGACCTACCCTTGTTTTAATTGTAAGCAGTGTAGATTTATCAACTCTTCTCAAAGTGTTTATTTTAAACATCTGAATAGAACTGTTTATAGTAAATAGAGATTCAACTGTAAAAGCACTGGTATAGTTTAACAATTTGTGCAGATTGTGAAATTTGCTATGTACTGAAAACTATTAGGGCCTTATACAAAAGAATTTCCGAACACTGAATGGCCATCAGAAAAAGTGATTTCACTAATGCTTTAGCTAAACATACTGATGAATCTACAAACATTTGGAAATTTACTTTTTTGTGTTAGATTTTGTGGATTCTTAGCCTTTTGTGGGTGATTATAATACTGCTTTGGAAATTAAAGAACTGAAATGGCAGGTGTTTTTAAATGCAGGTTGTGCACCTGGTTTAAATGGAGCCATTAATTTTAAATGTTTGTTAAAAATTGGATTATTTATGATATAAACTTACATAGTTTTATTGTTTTTTTCTTACTGTCTTTCTTTCTTTCATTGGTTCATCAATTATTTGTTCATTAGTAGAATATGGTCATTGGATGGCTTATTAACATCTTTTAATATTTAAGTATGTCATCTGTTCTGATGAAGTACGTAGAATTAAATGAATGAAAGTGCTTAACTTGCATCTTTGTTAGTGTGGTCTTTGGAGTCAATTGAGCACTTTTTAAGTTTTAGTTTGTTTATTTTAGTGCTTCACTGATGGTGGTTGGTAATTTTCGGTTCTTTGTATCCTTTTCTAACACTAGATTGGGTAAGCCTTTTTTAAAATAACTTTGTCCGGATGGCTTTATAGTTGTATTTATTTGGCTTTTTCTGTGAAAGGCATTCCTTTACTAGGCAAACCTAGAGACCAGTCAGCCAGATCTGTTGCTACTTCTACTGCCTGTTTTACTCAAGCCTCATTTGATATTTGTGCAACGGCTACTTGGTTGAATGCTGATTTGGACTCTGGAGATCAGGAGGGCGGACTTTGCCCTTTTTTCCATTTTGTATTATTTCTGGTAAATGCGATGTAGAGAGTTACACTCCACATTCCGGTGAAACCCCTTTGCTTTATGTGCTTCAATCAAGCTTTGGTTGTTAAAATGGGGATATCAAGATTGTCTTTTGTGAATTGTGTGTTTATTTACTTCCTTGTATAATGTTTCTACTATGTTTTCAATAAACACTGTGTAATACTCCACCCTTTTTGACAGGCTGGGGACTCTACTCCACATGCTGAGGAGGCTGTAAATACCGTATATATAAAAGTTCGGTACTTACGTAATGCTAGATGTTCTTCCATCTTTCTCAACCATTCCTCCCTCCATTCCCCCTTCCAGGTTGTCATCCTGCTTAAGTGGATCCTGATGAACTGTGCAGCCTGGCTCAAAACCTATCATAGAAGCCCTTTATTTTGTATTTATGTGGTTGGGGTTCTTCCTCATGATTTCTAGAGAGTGGTAGGGAAACTTGATCTGAGGAGATTCAGGTAGGGCAATGCATTTTGGGAGAAGATTCAGAGCTCGGTGCTGGAAGTCTAGGCTGCAAATTCAGATTTGGTAACCCAGAGATTGGCGCACACACACACACATCTAGTGCTATGGTATGCACATAACTTTTGTTTAGTTTGTATTCCTTAGTGAAGATATGACTGACATGTTTTTAGAATATTGGGATAATCAATACACTTAAATGCCATCAGCATGTACCAGTGACAGAGGAAAAGCAAACAGTATTTTATTTTCACTGAAAAGTATGAAATAAAGCTCCAAGCAGTACTTGGTCAGTAACTGCAGATTACATTTTAATAAAAATAATTGATAAGTAGACAGAGTTTAACAGAAGCAACATTCTTGGTGCACAAATTATTTTTTTGTAGCTGGAAGAAAAATTATCCTTTCTCTCTGGAGTGTTATGTAGTTATGCTTTAGATTTTGAATATTTAGCACACATTAAATATGACTCTAGTTCTGTACACAATCTTAACAGCACTTTGTGGTACTTAATAAAGGCTTGTTAAGCACACCTAAGCAGTGTTAAGAGATAGTCACACTAGGGACTAACAGTGGACAGCTGTGACTGGCAAAGAACAGTGGCAGATTGGAAACCTCTTTTTTAAAGCTGTTATAACTTCCTCTGTCACACATAAATGAAAAATATAGCAAGTAGTCCTATCATTCTCCAAAGTACTAGAAAGATGTATCCATCATCAAACCCTACATTTTATTCTAGAATCTAGAACAACACTTACTTTTCCTCTCGCAATATAGCTTCCTGCCCCATCACAGCACTGAAACTGCCATACTACACTTTCTAGATGCAGTCAGACAAAATAGAAATATAGGTAACTGTATCCACCCTATTTCTGGACCTTTGAAAGCATCTGATGCCTTATCTCACCCTCTTCTCCTCAACAAGCTCTCACAGCTAGGGCTATGCAGCACTGCCGTTGAATGGTTTTCTAGTTATCACAGCAGCCATACACAGTCTGTCAAATGGCAGGATTCCTTCTGTACTCACCAGCCAATACAAACGGGACTACTACAAGGGTCAATATTAGGATCCCTCCTATTTAATATATTCATAAGTGGCATACACAAGGCAGACGAACAACAATCATACCAAATGCTGATGACTCAACTCTTGTCTGCTCATTCACAGCACTATCCTAACTACAATCAAACACCCAGACCCCTCCTCCATTATTGAGACCTGAGTGGAATAATCCCAACTACTCTTGAAGCCCAAAAAAACTAAATCAGTGTGTACCTCTAGTAACCTTCTACTAACTAGCATTGCAGTAAATGTAGTCTCATCTAACTACATCAGAATAGATCGTCACCCTCAGCAAGTTATTGAACTCCATCATAGATTTGACCAGCACATCAGTGCTTGAGTCCAAAAAAAAATCACCATAAATTAGGGCTACTGTACAAAGTCAAACTATTTCTCACAGACCACAGCAGTAGTGCAACTAACACTAGGTAAGACTGCAATCCAAATTGTAGCTTGCTACAGACCTCCCACCATGCCACAAAATTCTCACTACACCTTTCTAAACATACTGGAAAATATTAAGATACAACCAAACACTAATACTGGGTGATTTCAACTACTCTGCCATTAACTGGGAAAACTACTCATGTGCCAACACCTTTGCCCAATGGTTCTTGGAATTCATAAATTCCCACGCCCTGGATCAACTAATCCTTAGTCCCACCAGGGGCTCCAATATCTTAGACCTGGTCATTACCAACATGGGAAATAGATGTGCCACACCTATGGTCACCCCCTTGTTGGTCAGGTCTGACCATAAGCTAATCACCCTTGACATCCACATCCCACCCCCACCCTCCAGTAAGGAAACCTGTGTAAAAAACTTCTCCAAAGCTAACTTCATGCTACTCCAGTCAGAAGTGACAAACTTCATGGCACCCATGCAGACAGGAACTGAAAGTTCGACTGCTGAATCCTACACTAAGGCACTGTACGAGCACATCCACTCATGCATGAATCGTGCCATCCCAAATAGAACCAAGATGTTCTCATCCAAAAAAAGGAAGCTAATCTGGTGGTCCTCTGCCATAAACAAACTTTGCAACAAAAGGAAGAAACTGTTGCAGAAAAGAGGAAATCCCAGGAAGCAAAAAATTCCCTTACCAGCCTCAGTAAGAAGCTGAGATTCCTCATAAAATCCTCCAAAGCTAGTTACGAAAATAAAATTGCCAAAGATTCCAAAGACAACCACAAGGCATTCTATAGCTATGTCAAGAATCTAAATGGCAATGCTCAGATCTGCTCTGAGCTACAACAAAATGGCATTAAATATACTGATCCCAAGGATATTACCAATATCCTGGCAGATCGATTCAGTGCGAACTTCACCCCCCTCTCACCCCCTAAAGGACCCATCTCAATACCGAAAGATTGCCAAATTCTGGTAATAACGACCACACAGGTAAAAAATGCACTCTCCAAAGCTAAGAATACAGCATCCATGGGACCAGACGACATCTCAGGCTGTGTACTACATGAGCTACAAAATGACCTGGCACCTCACCTAAGTGTCATGTTTAATCATACCCTCACCTGAGGCTTTGTGCCCACTAAGTGGCGCACAGCTACAGTTATCCCATTCCACAAAGGGGGATCCACCTTGGATCCCGGGAACTACCACCCCATCAGTCTGACGAGCCTGATCTGCAAGGCCATAGAATCTATTATCATGGAGTTTATAAGCAAAGACATTGGGAACTTCAAACACTGGACCCCATGCAGTTTGGGGTCGTGAAGGGCCGACCTTGTCTCCTGAACCTGATTGACTTCTTCGAATCAGTCTCCAGAGTCGTGGACAAGGGTAAGGTGGTCCAGACAGCCTATCTGGACCTCGCCAAGGCCTTCAACACCAAACCCCACTCTGGAATCATAGTTAAACTTACTAAGCTGGGCATTAATCCCTGCATCACTCAATGGGTTGCCAACTGGCTTACTGACAGAACCCATGCTGTAAAAGTAGCCAACTCCAAATCCAGCTCCAGACAAGTGGAGTTACCTCAGGGTTCAGTCCTGAGACTGCTCTTGTTTGGCATCTACTTCTCTGAAGTACAGGCCAACACTAAGGGACTCCGGTTAACAAAGTTCGCAGATGACTGAAAATGGGAGCCATTATTGAATCCCCAAATGATGTGGATATTCTACAAAAGGGCCTTACAGAAACAGATGTTTGGTGCCAGAGCCATGGGCTCAAGCTCAGTGCCAAGAAATGTATAGTTATCCACTCTGGGGAAAAAACATGTACCCATGAATTGCCACATAGGTGGCAGTACACTAAACACCGAAAGTGTGATAAGAGACTTAGGGACACAGGTGGACAGTGGTCTCATCTTTGATAACCACATCTCCACAACAGTTAGGAAATCCTTCTATGTGGCACACCTCATCACTAAGGGCTTTTCATCCAGAAAAAAGGAGGCCATTGTCCCACTGTACTCATCCCTCATTAGACCCATTATAGAATACAATGCCCCATTTGGTATGTACCTCTCAAGACATCTGCAACAACTGGAAAGGCCGCAGAAATACCTCATTAAAAGAATCACAGGCCTAAAGCATATGCCCTATGCTGACCCTCTAAAAAAAACTCCACCTATACTCTGTCACATATCGTCTACTCAGAGCAATCTCTGCTTAACATACAAGGCCATGTCAAACCCAGAGCTGTTGGACATGCTACACTTAAAGAAATCCCAATCCCTCACAGACACACTCTCCAGGGATCTAAACCTTGTCATCACAATGAACAAAACTTGCTGGAGGGTTAGCTTCCTGACCCAGAGACTCCCCCAGGTCTGGAATAGACTGCCCGTACATGTCAAGCAGAGCACCTCTTTGGCCCTCTTCAAAAGGAACCTTGATGATTGGATGGGAGATAGGAAATTCACCCCCGGGATCACGTCAGTCGCCCTGCTACACAGGGGTCCAGGGAAGTAAATACTGTGGGAAGAAATAGCCAGGGAATTGTTATGGCAAGGCTTGTATAGGCCCTAGGGCTGATAGCCTAGTTCCAGCCTATGAACTACAACATCCCTCTTACTTCATAGCTTGCTGTATGCATCTACACATTTTACTAATCATCCAGCTACACTAATGAACAAGCTTGAGCAGTTTTAGAATAAAATAAGTAAATTTGCATCCGACCTCCCACATCAAACCCATCATTATATACCCTCGCAGAACCTGAACTTTGTAGATCTACCACAACACACATTATGTAGTACCCACAGCTCATAATGGCATGTAAAATACTACACCATCCCTCAAATACAGCAGCCATCAGCAGTATAATAAAATGGTACAAACCCAAAAGGAATCTTTGATCCATGGACAAACATCTTGTAGAATTCCAAAAATTCAACAACTCACATAGGGACTCGTACTCAGTAAGCATTGTTAAACTACTGATCGGCACGCCCTTCACCATCAAATAAACAATCTCACTTTCAAGACTAACCTCAAACTACTTTGAAATAATAATAGAATTAGCAAATGTCCTGAGTCTCCAGGTTAACAATGTTCTTATCTATTAAACCATTTCTTCCTAAGTGGCTCTTTATATCTTACTGTAGGCATCTATTTTCATTAGTTTAAAAATCAGCATGATTTTAGCTGCAGATCATATTAGTTTAGCTACCAAATGTTGAGTTATATTTTAAATTTACCCTGGTAAGTTTTCTAATTCTGTGATGTTCTATAATATGCACCATTTTCACTTTGAGTTTTCTTCATTTTGTCTGTGTGATATTTCATGTTTATTCAATTTTAATAACATTCAGTACTTTTATACATTTCTTTGGACCTTGTTTAAACTTTACTATAGTGTACATCATCTGTTTCTTGGAGTTTTCCTTCCAAGGCCCCCACTGAAAATGTGGATTTTACTGAGTCAGACTTTCTTGGTAAACAGAAGTAAATAAATAAAATTAAGTGTCTAACAGCTTTTAAAGCTGTTAAGTAGATAAGGGGGATCTATGTTTTTACTTGCTGTCTCTTTGACAGCACTGAGTACATTTTTGATTTCAAAGGCTTTGAAAGCCAATAAAACACTTTTAAGTTCCTATACCTTTTTTCCATATCTGGTAGTATATGGAGAGGAAAAACCTCTATACACAACAAAGAATTGTGTTCAGATCACTGGTCATAACCCTTTATTTGTTCTCAACATGAATGTTAAGGTACACCTTTCAAGATGAATTTCTTGACATCCATGTCTCAAACATATGATAAGCTGGTTATGATCGAGACCCAGTCATAATCCTCTGTATTCTAACTCCCTGACAGTGACTGCAGCTTTTAGTTCAGTCTGACTGATGCACAGTATTTTGAATTTAGAATTCATCAGAACTGCAGCTGTTCGGAAAGGCAAACAATCCATAACTTGCAGTCTGTGTTGCCTTTGTTGTGAAAAGAATCACAAAGCCTCCGACTTATTTTCCCTGTCTCTGAAAAGGCAACTTGAAAAATATAAAAGTGGAAAAGCATTTATTTCTGTTTAAAGGTAGTGAACACTGTACCATTTTTTCCAAAATGAAATATGGTTATAATACAGTTTTATTACAGTACTAATAAAATGTTTGATGCTGCTCAGTTTTAGGAATTCACAGATATTAAGGAGCAATTACATGACAGTTATGACAGCAGATTCTGCATTATTTTTCAATATTGTAGTTGTTCCTTAAAACAGTGAAATAGACTGTCAGAGTACTGCTGGCTTCTAAAATGTTTTCTGTATTCTCTGTACTGACTAAAGGGAATATTATAGCAATAACCCACGCTTGGGTGTGGGTAATGCGGGATTTAACCACGGTTGGCGTGGTTTGGTCCCGAGGGACGAAACAAAGACAACCGTGGTTAAATCCCGCATTACCCACACCCAGAAGTGGTTATTGTTATTATATTAATGACATTATTTAAGAAAAGAAATAATTACTTTTCTTAAATAATGGCATTGTATAATGCCTCTTTGCTGCCCTTCCGCAGCTGTCTGGTATTCCGTGGCAGTTCTGATGTACTGCGCATGCCTACACAGTACATCAGAGCTGTGGGCAAAAGCAATGGAGAACGCAAGATCTCTGTTGCTTTTTACTGTTTCGCTATGTTAAATGGGTTTAACATAGCGAGACAGCTTTAAAATAAGCAACGGAGATCTCTGTTACTTATTTTAAAGCTGTCTCACTATGTTAAACCCATTTAATATAGCGAGACAGGTTTAAAGCAACGGAGATCGCAAGATCTCCGTTGCCCCATATTGTGTCGCTATGTTAAAGGAGTTTAACATAGCGAGACAGCTTTAAAAAAAGCAATGGAGATCTGCGTTGCTTTTTTTAAACCTGTATCGCTATGTTAAACTCTTTTAACATAGCGAGACAGTGTTTTATAATAAAGGAAAAAGTCCGGGCGACCGGACCTTTTTCCGTTAGTATATTGAGGGATTTACAACGGGCACGTTGGTTGGGCTGGCCAATCAGCGTGCACGTTTTAGAGGAAGAATTGTATAATAGTCTGGTTACAATCGACTTCTGACACTTTTTTACATGCAAGACTAGCAACAGCTCATAGTTTGCTATTATTCATCCTACAGATCCCTTGCCAACAGACCTTTCTCACTTTTTGATGACTTACAACTCCCCCATACTGTAATTTTCTACACCCACAATATTGACCAAGTGTCAGACAAACGCAGCAGCACCAGTCCAATACATTGCTTTTGTTTAATTTTTACCAAATGGCTTAACAGTTGGTGTATTTGCCTTTGGCTGCCAGCATAAAAAAGCTGTGGGTTTTAACCCAACAGCAGGCAACTGGATTTATTAATACTGACTTTGTAGTATAACATAAAGGGAGGTGCACACTTCTGAGGTTTTATCCTTCAAATAAGGTATACGGAGATCACGTCTGTCTGTGTTGATGGCAGCTCTAGCATATAATAATTATTTGGTAGCAGCAGCAGCAAAGAAGAACAGGGAAGTTTCTGCTTGTGTCGTAGCCAAAGTTCAACTGGTCAATATAAATACCACCACAGGTCTTGTCTACATAAGGACCATTGACTCAATCCTTTGGGTCTTTACAGCCAACAAAACTAAGTAAATAAATAATTTGGTTAGATAGCGACACACACACATTCACATGTAGCACTGCTAGAAGTTAAAAAGGAGCTGTAAATGCAATAATTACAAAACTGGACCCATATGCAGCAGGGGCAATTTCTTTCCTGGTATTTTTGCAGGACAATTGACCACATCATGTTATGGACAGCAAATATGGTACTTGTACATTTTAACAGTTGTAAAATGTTGCCACTACCTTACCTTTAAACAAACTAGTATGTATGTGCCATCGGTTGAGTACGATGTGCTTGATAAGCATATGTCTGATGCCCCTCCTCATATTCATGTGTAGTGCTGCTGGAAGTCAAAAAAGGAGCTGCAAATGCAGTAATGAAAAATGAACCTGAACATAACTGGGACACTGTTTATTGATGCCTACTTAACATGATGACTAATTTTGTTATATCATGGGAGCTGAATGTAATATTGTATACAGTCTCTCAAATGCAAAATGTTGCTTCTTCACCATTATAAAAAAAAAAAAAAAAAAATCCAGGCCTGAATATAACCATGAAGACCTACAAAGTAAAAAATCATGGACATTCAGAAACCATGTAATTGAAACACTTGATGTCCTTAAGGGGTCATTTGCAAGTATCCAATGGGCCTCCATTAGAGGAGGTTTAAGGTATCACATTGTGAAAACTCTTGTTTTCTTGGGTTTTGCTTCCAGTTTTTATTGAAAAACAAGTAGTATGTGTATGATGACTCATGAATATAAGCAGAATAATTGGCAGGACTTTTAGACCCGCGGTGGTGGTGCTGCGGTAGCGTTGTCGCCTCACAGTAAGACGCTGTCTGGTTCGATTCTCAGCTAGAGCGTCTTCTGCATGGAGACATTCGTGAATGGGCGTACCTTTGTTGAAGGTTGTGCGTCAGGCCTGGAAAGCTGGTACGTAAAAATCAACTGCCAATCATTAGCGGACCGGAGTTCCGCTGTGGCGACCCCTAACCAGGAAAAGTCAAAAGACACAAACAAAATTGGCAGGACTTTTGTTATGAATTATTTATTTTTTCTTACAGCTTCTGTTCACTTTTAGTAGGTTGATATTTTATAAGTACATGAACATATTCTGAGGTGTGGATTATATTCTGATATATGGATAGATGTCCCAGGTGCAAAAGGCTCTCTGTGTAAGTAGCTTGTGACTTCAAATGCATCTGGGTGTGCTCTTATCAGGGCATAACCCACTTCATGTGTGTTAATGCTTACTAATATTTAAGTGTATACATCTTATCTCAGCTTACCTGTGTTTCAAATTCTTACTTAAATTTGTGAGTACAAAAAACAGATTTGTACATTCTGTATCAAATTGCATTTTTTTATTTGTTATAATGTGGATCATTTTGTGATACTAGCTGTTGGGCTGCAGTCCCCAAATCTTGCTGGATTTAATTTACCTTTGTGTGTTTTAATACTTTAGTTTTCTTTGTTTAGCTCAATGAACTCCTCGCATGCTATTGCTCATGGCCAGTGTTCCAGTCACTTTCGAGTTCCAGTGAAAGGTGAAAAAAAAAAAAAAAAGAAAAGAAATCTCCTTACTATGCTTGCTGGGTTATTTTCAAAAGAAGCCCAACTTTAATTGCAGTCCAAATGAAGAGTAAGCTGATGATGCAACAGGCATTAAAGGTCACTTGAAAAGGGACTGCTCGGGTTGCATATGAAGCAGTGAAGAGACATTTCTGTTGAGTTAGGCAGCCTCAAGTGAATTGAAACTGAAAATAGTATTAAATGTGTGCAAAGATACAAGCATGGCGACAAGTTTTATTTAGTTATTTACATATATTAAATATCTGTATATTTTAGTAGCATTGTTTGTGTCATTTATCCAGAAAGCAAGAAGGTAAGTATTTTTCATTTTTTTGTGTTTGTGTGATTGCATGTACGTTTGTATGAGTTTGTGAAAACCATCTTAAATCTTGTGCACACAGATGTAAAATGGGTATTGAATACCTCAAGTTTTGAAGTATAAAAAAGTAAATATAAATTAGATTCACATTACTTGTACAACTTTCATGTTGATTATTTCAATGTAAATGATTTATATGCATTGTGTTTTGGAGCTTTTCTTATCTGCTGAAAGGGGCAATTATTCATATACCCTGGTTAATAAAGGAAGATAAATTGTAAGTAAATAAAATTTTGTAACCTTGAAATTTTCGGGTCCTCTACTTTGTGAGTTGAAAGAAGCATTGCCATTAATATTGTATAGGATTTTAATATGGCAACGTGTACCATAGTATGTGCCATTTACCTTCTCTACAGTTGAAGCTTAACATTGAACGAATTCTTGCAAGGAAAACTAAGCTGTTAGATTGTTGCACCCATGCATTTTAGTGTTCGCAAACATCAAAGACTAAGTTTTGCATCCTTTCAATGCTTTTTGTTGTGACCTAACCTTTCATTCTGATACACATGCACTTGCCACTCACATTTTAGTATGTTCCTTGTAAAGTTTGTGGTTTGTTTTGGCAAATCAGTGAGAACTTCAGTCATCAAATAATGACAGGACATCTGAGTTTCACACTTAATTTCTTTCAGGAAAGGCCTGCTGATGTAAAGCCATCTAGGAAGTTATAATAGTATTACTTATCCCTGATTTTTCTTCTTGATTATTGAGTTAAGTGGTTGAGTGGTATGTGAGGGAGGGGGGTTGTCATGGATTGCACATCATATTCTAGCAGCGATGAGCTCAGAAGCTATATTTCTATGTAGCATTTAAGTATTTATTCATTCATACAAAGTATCATAGACTAGCCCACATAACGTATAACTATATCCAAGCCAGAAAATCTCAAAATATATTCTGTAAATTCCTAAATCTCTCACACAGACTTCAACAACACCTCCTAATAGATGGTGACATTCATTCCAACCCTGGCCCTAACAACAATTGCTCCACTGACCCCCATAGACCAAATCAGTCTAACTTTCACATCCCTACAAGACCTCCCAACTCTCTCTTCATAGCACATCTCAACATACGCAGCATAAACAATAACATTGCCCACCTTCATGCTCTCTCAGATGTACATTCATTTGACATCCTATGTCTAACAGAAACATGGTTAAAACCTGCAACCCAGGACAATGAAATCATCCCACCTGGATACAATATTTTGAGGTTAGACCGCAAAACTAAGAAGGGTGGGTGGGGGGTGACTATCCTATACAAAGCAGGGCTACAAATTACTTCTTTAGATGTGCAACCAGCTTCAGATATTAATGCTGAAATCCTTTTCTAAACTTCAGATCAATGCCTGTAAATCCATCTACATCATATGCTCCTACCTTCCTCCTAGCAATAACATCAACACCCTTGAAAATATCCTTAACTGGCTTTCTACAAGCTTCCCAGAAGAAACCATAGTCCTGGGCGACTTTAATATAGACTGGAATAGCTGTACTACTGCCAAGCCTACTATCCATCTAAACCTATATGTTTTTTCTCAAACAATTACCTCCCCCACCAGGATCCACAAAACTAACAACAAAGAAAGCACCTTAGACTGGATTCTAATAAATAGTCGTCAGCTAACATATAAAGTAGGTACCCTCCCAGATGATATTAGTGACCACTCGATCTATATAATTAGACAAATGGTCGATATTCCCAACCCAACCATATATAGAACTATACAAACCAACAAACATTTTAACCCTGACAGCTTCCAAACTGAACTTAGGGGTTTTGATTGGTCACCCCCTAAAACACCTCCAACTAGAGGAAGCAGTGTTATACTTTAACACCAAATTCTTAGAAATCCTAGACTACCATGTCTTTACTCGCTCTATTAGAAATAGGACTAAAACTACTCCATGGCTTACAAAGGAAACTAGGCATAAAATTCTACTTAGAAATAAAATCTGGGCCAAATGGCGAACTACTAAAAACCCAATTGATCATCAAAAATTTAGACAGCTGAGAAATGCTACTAAAAAATCAGTACTTTTAGATAAAAGAAGCTTCTACTTTCAACTCCATCAAACTCACCAACACAAACCACAAAAGTTCTGGATAGGTATCAATAGACTCTTACATCCTGGTCAATCCAAAACACCAACCCCATCAGGCACCACCCAGAAGAATCCCAAGCAAATTGCTGATGCCTTTAATACCTTCTTTACTGAGTCCGTCCAATCTCTTGCTAATTCTCTACCTCCTGTTAGCTCTAGCCTGCCTTCCTCCGCTACTAGCTTACTTCCTTCATTTCATTTACAACCAGTTCCAACATCCCTCATCTGAATCCTTCTTCAGAAACTCAAACCATCCACCACCTCAGCTGACCGATTACCAGCAGAATATCTGCAAGTCACTGCAAAAGTTGTAGCCTATCCTATTTCTATCCTAATAAATAGAATCATCCCATCTATCTGGAAAATCTTCCATGTTATCCCACTACATAAAGGTGGTAACTCGAACTCTCAAACTTCCATCCGATAGCCTTACTCCCTCCTTTAGCAAAAATTATGGATAAATGCATCCACCAACAACTACTGAACCACCTACTCCAAAATAACTTACTAGCTAACTGGCAGCATGGCTTTAGGCCATTCTACAGCACCACCACTGCCCTCTTATCCTTTTCTGACTGCATTAACAAAAATCGTAACAGCAATACTCTATCCTCTGCACTCTTTATTGACCTCTCAAAAGCCTTTGATATGGTAAACCACCAGCTACTTATGGATATACTTAAATCCCTCTCACTAGATACACAGGCATTACAATGTTTTAAATCCTACTTAGAAAATAGGCAATAGGCTGTACTCTGGGATAATAATCTATCCACCCACCTTCCTATTACCCTTGGTGTCCCTCAAGGCTCTATATTGGGCCCTCTCCTATTCTCAGTTTTTATCAGCGATCTAAATGTAAAAATTCCTCAAGCTACCTGCGTACAATATGCAGATGATTCCACATTAATATGCTCCGCTACTTCTTCATCTGAACTGCAGTCCCTCACCCAAAAAGTGTTTAATATAGGTAGAAAGCTGGTTCTTACAGCGCCACCTTCTCCTGAACCCTACAAAAGCAAAATTATTGCTCTTCACTCCTACACAAAAGTCCTCCCCAATAGACTTCAGTTATATCTAATAATGGCACTGTCGTATCTTCTGACCCAACCACCAAACTCTTAGGAGTAATAATAGACCACAACCTTAACTTTGACACTCACATCAACACTACAGTAAAATCAGTTAACAGAAAACTAGGCTCCCTCTATAAGATTAAAACTCTTCCTTACTCCAATAGCTAGAACAGCTATTGCCCACACCCAACTTATCTCTTCTCTCCTCTATGCCTCACCTATTTATACTAATCTGTCAAAAAACAGCCTCAACAAACTGGCAACCTCCTATAATAGCATTGCCAGATCTGCCACTGGCTCCCCATTTAGAACCCACCACTGCCATAATCTAAAACAGCTAGGATGGCTGGAGCTGCATAATCGGCTTCAATTTCACCAACTTATTGCCCACAAGACCCTTTATCATCTTAGCAATTCTCCAATACTTACTAGCCTTATCACCCCCTACAAAAATCTTACAACCCTTCGCTCAGCAAATAAATTTCTTGTATCCATGCACAAGTCCAACAATAAGGCTGGGGATTCACTGTTCTCCAACACTGTGGGGAAAACCTGGAACCTACTTCCCAGTGAACTCATCTCTTTTTTCAACGTTACTTTTCAAAAAGAAACTTAAAGTGTACCATAGAACTCACTGGCTATGCCCTTGTACTAACCCAGACTAACAATCCCCTCCTTGCTATGTGCACTGTATACTTATTTCACTATTGCTGCATTAAGTCTAGCTCTTTCATAAACTACAGAGAGTATCTGTTAAGCTAAACTAAAGTCTGTATGAACTTAGTCTTTTTAGGGAACCACTGTAGAGTATGAACTTGTATACCAAGCTATCAACTTTATGAACGTGTCTCTTCTTTATAAATAATGTATTTTTTTAAAATATGTTAAGTAGTAAGATTACTAAGTTGCTATGTAAACAATTGCATTCTAGTCTTAAATTTGTACTGTATCTGAAGTTGCTATTATCTGTATAGTGGAGCTCATCTCCCCGGGCCTCTACTGAAAATGGACATATATCCAGTTGGACTAGCCCGGTCAACAAATGTAAAATAAATAAATAAAATAAATTCATTCATTCGATCGAATTCAGACTTTTGGGGTGTACAGTCACAGTTATACAAGTGGCTGTAAATGTTGGTCACATGAATATATGTGTGTGTGTAGGGCACAGATGCCCTCAGCTGTCCTTAATTTTGCCTTATATTTTAGACTGTTCCTCATATTTCTTTTTTTGAGAAATGCAATTGCTACAGAGAATTGGACTTTATAACATTCAGAAAAAGCTTCCTAATAAGAAGGGTATTACTCTGCTAACTTTTCAAGTGTATAAGGATATACAGAAGACTATATCTTTTCCAAGTCACTGCTGTCCCTGGCATTGGTCCTCTGTCTCCCATTATTTTTAGCTTTCTACTTGATTCTTGAACTAAGATGTTAGAAGGTATGGTAGAGGGTTTGCAGTGGGTTGCACACTGTATTCTGACAGCAGTGAAGATGCATTTTTGTGTGGCAGTTTTGTATGCATGTATTCGTTCATTTAATTGGGATCAAATTCCTGATGCATACAGTCACAGTGGTGCAAGTGGCTATAATTGGTGGACATGGAGTGCTGTGTTGAAAGTAACTTTGATGGGGAGAGATTGCAATGAATCTGAAAGCAAGTTGCCCATTATATATTTTTTCACTGTTCATCACAAATATCAACTTTCTACACATTAATTCACTGTGGCAATCTAGCCATGTTATTTGTGATGGCAGGTGATCACTGGTACATTGGTGTCTCACATCACTTAGTTCTCTGGTTTGAATTTGTTACTGATTCCTTTTTCTCTGTAGAGTCTGCATGTACTTCATGTCTTTCTGTAGGTATTGTCCAGGTGCTCTGAACCCCCCAATCTTCAGCTGTATAATGTATGCTGGTGTCCATTGTGTTAATACCAGATGAGCACACCGAAGGTTGCTCTCTTTTTTGATAGAGTAGGATAACAAGCACTGTCCCCAGACAGGATTTACAGATCCTTACTAGTAACGCTCATCTCAGTTTATTGTGAACTACTGTTTATATAGCGTTCAACATTAAATTTTAGGAACAGCTTAGTTTTCCTTGGGGGTGGGGCGAATAGCTTTTCTTACTCATGATTTTTGTTCAGGTCATCAATGGATCGAACAAGTTGCTAAAAAACTTAATACGCAACTCAGCTCATCTAGAGCTCTGTGATTTCTGGAGGCCTAGTAGCCCCTGCTTGTTTCCACGTACTTCATTGACACATCACAAGGGAGTCTTGTATAGATGAAATGTGTAAGGATGGAGGAAAAGCTGAAAGATAAGACTAATTGCATAAAAACATAAAAGACATTATCTGTGTGGGTGGTTTGTGGCCAAGGTAGGGGAGGGAAACAGAGGAAGGCAACAGGGAGTTGCAGGGGCACCAATGTGCCAATGGGGGGGGGGTGGTGGAATCTGTTAGATAGGACTCCATTTCACCTAAGACTGGCCTTCTTCTTAGTCTTTCACGCAGAAGGGGATATAGTCAAAGTGGTAATAAAGAGTGGATACTGTGGCCATCTGTGGATGAAATGAATGACCCTGCTGATCACAAGTAATGGTTAGTGTTCTGCCATAATAGAGTCGCAGCCCATTCAGTTGTTTCTTGCAGCCTCCCCCTTGCTTTAAAATCACTACCCACCACTGATTATAAACATGTACAGATTGCACATAGCTTCACTTGTGAAAGTGTCCACACATATATGAAAATAGTAAGTGTAACTGTGAGCTTAAAAACAAAATAAGATAAGCTGTATGTGATAACTCTATGGTTGAAAAAAAAATAAAAAAAAAAACACTATACAAAAAAAAGAAAAAAATGATAGCTGAGCAGATTTCAACTGATGATTAATTCTGCTCAGCTTTCCTATTTCATTGCATGGTGTTTTTGGTTAACTGTAGATTTAGAAGATAGTGGAAGACATCAGACCAGATACTAAAATGAATTTACTGCACTAAGGATGTATGTGGTCAATTCAAAAGTCAACTTGAATAGTGTGGTATTTAAAGCAATGAGTTTGAATACATGTCTTGTGTAATCTTTTTAATTATGCTTATTTGTTTCTTCATATAATTGGTAACTCGATGAGTGGACTTATGAATTCGGGATCCTTTGCAGTCAAGAATTGGGATAACATTTATTGTGAATTAGGGGAATTTGGCCAAGATATAAGGAATCATTTCTTGAAATTAAGGGTTTCATGGAGCTTGAACAGTGCAGTGATAAACAGAAGAAAATGTAACCCTGACAGTGATTTTTTGAAGATTACATTTTGACTGAGGAACTAATGGTGACTGAAGCTGAATCTACAGACCGCCTGAAATTATGCTGGATTGATTGTTGATGGCTATACTCTCCAAATGGTAGAAATACCCAGAATATTTTTTCTTTAAATGACAACTTTAAATTACCAAACACCCTGATATTGGGCAATTTCAATTACCCTACCATTAACTGGGAAAACTACTCGAGTACAAACTCCCAGGCCCAGTGCTTCCTGGAATTCATCAACTCAAATGCCCTGGATCAGCTGGTAAACTCCCCTACCAGAGGTGAAGACATATTGGACCTGGTCATCACCAACATGGGCGACAGGTGTTCCACACCAGAGGTCAACCCATCACTGGTTAGATCAGACCATAAATTAATCACTCTGGATGTCCAAACCCCACCACCACCTCCAACTAAGGAAACCACGGTAAAAAAAAAATTTAAAGCAAACTTCACAGCCCCCACACTAAAGGATAACACTGCCCAAGATGTAGAAACCTTTAGAAATGTACTCTATGAGCACCTGCAAGGATGCATGGCTCATGCCATCCCTAGCAAAACCAAGACTCACTCCTCTAAGAGAAGGAAACCAGTCTGGTGGACCCCTGCCATAAAGGCTATATAATAGAAGGAAGAAACCAGAAAAAAAGCAAATCCCAAGAAGGAAAGATATCCCTGATCAGTATCAGCAAGAAACTAAGGTCCCTCATAAAATCATCCAAGGCTAACTTCAAAAGAAATATAGCCAAGGATTCAAAAGATAAACACAAAACCTTCTTTAGCTGTGTTAAAAATCTAAGTGGCAACTCGCAGATATGCACTGAACTAGTGCAAAATAGCACAAAATATAATGAACCTACTGATATTGCTAACATCCTGGCAGATAGATTCAGTGCAAACTTCATCCCCAAAAGGGCCCACAACAATACCGGGCAAGTGTAGTGTCCCGGAAATCACAGACACACAGGTGAAAATAGCCCTTTCAAAAGCCAAAAACACAGCATCAATGGGACCAGATGGTGTCACAGGCTTCGTCTTGCATGAACTACAGAATGAACTAACCCCCCACCTAAACATGCTGTTCAACCTCAGCCTTTCCACAGGCTATATGCCCATAGAATGGCGCACAGCAATGGTTATTTCACTCCACAAAGGAGGAGCCACAACTGACCCTGGTAACTATCACCCCATAAGCCTGACTAGCCTGGTCTACAAGGCTATGGAGTGCATCATCATGGAACTCATAAAGACATTGGGAACCTCCAAACACTTGACCTGACCCAGTTCGGCTTTGTTAAGGGCAGATCATGTCTTCTAAACCGGGTTGACTTCTTCGAGACAGTCACCAAGGACATAGACGAGGGAAAGGTTGTTCACACAGCCTACCTTGACCTTGCCAAGGCTTTTGACACCATTCCCCACTCAGGTATTACAGGAAAAACTCACCAGCCTGAACATAAACCCCAATGTCACGAGATGGGTTGCCAACTGGCTTGCAGACAGAACTCACACGATAAGAATACGAGCTCCAGGTCCAACTCTAAACCAGTCACAAGTGGTGTCCTGCAAGGCTCGGTCCTGGGACCCCTACTGTTCAGCATATACTTCTCAGAAGTAGAGGCAAACACAGGAGGACTATGGCTAACCAAGTCCACCAATGACTGCAAACTGGGAGCCATAATTGACTCTTCGGCTGACACGGACATCCTCCAAAAGGGCCTTACTGAGATGGACACCTGGTGTCAAAGTCATGGCCTCAAGCTAAATGCCAAAAAATGCATAGTCATCCCATTTGGGAAAAGCAAAACGCCCTCGAATTACCACATAGGTGGCAGCCCCCTTAATACAGAAGAGTTAATAAGAGATCTGGGGACCCAGGTAGATAGTCATCTTTCCTTTGACAATCATATTGCCAAAGTAGTTAGGAAATCCTTCTATGTGGCCCATCTAATTACTAAAGGTTTGCATCTAAAAATAGAGGTTATAGTGCCCCTCTACTTGTCACTCATCAGACCCATCATAGAGTACAATGCCCCATTTGGGATGTACCTCACAAGACACTTCCAACAGCTGGAGAGACCACAAAAATACCTCACCAAGAGGATTACTGGCCTCAAACATATGTCCTATGCAGCCCTACTGAAAAAACTCTGGCTGTACTCGGTGGCATATCGCTTACTCAGAGGTGATCTCTGCCTGACTTACAAAGCTGTGTCCAACTCAGAATTGATGGGGATGCTCCATCTAAATAAATCCAAGTCTCTGCGAGCCATGAGCTCTAGTGAGCTAAACCTCGCCACAACAATAACTAGAACATGCTGGGAGGGATAGTTTCCTGTCACAAAGACTCCACATGCTTTGGAACAAAATTCCAAACTACATTACGCAAAGCCCCTCACTAACACTCTTCAAGAGAAACCTTGACGAGTGGATGGGTAACAGAAAATACACCCCTGGGATCACTTCATTGGCTCTGCTTGACAGAGGATTAGTTAATTAATCAATGGGGCGGTGAAAGCCGGCACACACTGGCTAGGCTTATAAATGCCCTCGGGCAGATAGCCTAGTTACCTACCTATGAACCTAAACCACAAAATAAAGAAATGTGTCCAGAATGCAGTAACACCAAAAGGCTGATGGAGAACAGCTCACAATAAGGTAAATCTAAAGATAGAAACTATTTATTTTAAACGCCACAACACAGATACACGTTTTTCGTCAAAATATGACTTCATCAGAAACAGTCAAATACAGTAATGAGCAACCTTAAATACTAAAGCATTTAACTTAATTAAATAAATTACCCACATTTAAAGCACCAAACAACACTGAATGTTAAAACACATCAAATATTTTAAAATCTTCATCAAAATGCAATAAATGCTAAATACTAAACATTCTAAATACTATTTTAAAAACACCTAACCACAAAGTAAATTAATTTTTGATCATAATATATTTTTAATATACAACAAATTTTAAAGTAAAAAATAAAAAATATATTTTTTCTTTTGTAAATAATGGTTGTATTTATACTTTAAAAACAATTTATTAAACTGTATTCATACATGTCATATTAATAAATACCTAAATCATTTGTGATTTAAGTTTCAAATATGGTACAATAGATATAAAATTGTTTAATCCTGGGAAACAATTAGATTCTAAAAGAATCTGCCAATATGTTTCTTGGTGGCATAATCTAACTTCCCAGGGTCCACCCCTAGCATCTTTGGATACTGAATCCAAAACGAAAAATAAAAATACTGCTCCATTACATATAGTTGTGTGCTTATAAAGTGCATTATTGGGGTTACATTTCTGTATGTCGTAATAATGTTCGTACACTCGTTTACGAAGTGGTCTTTCAGTCTTTCCAACATAAAATGATTGGCAAGACTGGCACACTGCCAGATATACAACTCCAAGGGAAAGACAGTTATAAAATCTAATGGAAGAAATCTTTCTATTTCTACTTTCCAGGTAGACCTTTTCCTTGTTTAAAATATACTCACATTGTGAGCATCGCCCACATTTGTAAGTTCCCTTCTTTTGGTCTCTCAAATGATGAGGTGGTATATCCTGCTCCAAAATTATTTTAATGTTAAAACCTTTCCTGTAAACGGTTTTAACTCTCCTGTCCTTAAGACTACTTAAATCCGTTAAATCCTGAAAGGATTTAAACTCTTTCTCAATAATATTAGTAAGATTACCAACGTTGGCACTATATTCTGTAATGAAAAGCAGGTAATCATTCTCAATTGTCGAGGTACTATTACTCTGTTTAGTCCCTACTTCCAGATACCCTTGCCCCAAAATAGGCTTAAATCTAGTTGGTCTTCCTTTAATGACCTCTTCCTTAACTGAATTAATAAGATATGTGGGATAACCCCTTTCAAGGAACATAAAGGAAAGTTTGTCACACTCAAGATCAAATTGTGCATCCTGTGATGTCATCCGTGACACCCTAACGAACTGCCCTTTGATAATTCCCCTCTTTTGGAATCCTGGATGAGAACTGTGAAAATGTAAATAACTATTTGAAAATGTGGGCTTCCTATATACTTTAGAACTAAACCCAAATGAATTTTTACTTATGGTAACATCCAGATAATTAACTGTTTTTTCAGAGATCTGGTATGTAAATTTTAAAAATGTAGTAGTAGTGTTAATGTATGAGAGGAATAAATCAATAGGGCCAGTCCAAAAAAATACAAATGTCATCCAGGAATCTCGAGTAATGAATCCAGTTGACTGCAAAATCACAATTGTGAATGAATTTTTTCTCCCAAACTGCCATTATAATATCAGCATAAGTTGGAGCACAATTTGCCCCCATGGATATCCCACTGGTCTGTTGGAAATATTCACCACCATAGAACACATAATTGTTTTTCAACACTAGCTCCAAGAGGCCTGTAATCATAATGACATCATTATGTGAAATTCCTGGGCATTCCCAAAGAGCCTCCTCAATCCATTCTAACCCTATTTCGGTAGGGATTACTGTAAATAAATCCACAACATCTACAGTCAAAAAGATGAGATTTGGTCTATATAATTCTGGGGTAATCTTACATAGAAATTCCTAGGAGTCCTTGAGCAAGTGGGATTCTTTCCCCCAGACCTGTTTAAGTTTCCAATCCAAAAATTTTGAAATGGAATGGGTCTTTGAACCTTGTGCTGCCACAATTGGTCTAAGGGGTGGGTCCTCAACACATTTATGTACTTTCGGTATCCCGAATATAGTAGGCACCTTAGGGAAGGGAGTTTCTAAAAAGGAGTAGATGTCAAATTCAATTACCTCCTGGTCAAGCAAGTCCTTAATGGCCAGGTCAATCTTTTGGTATGAAAGGAGAATCTCATTAATAGATGTCAGTGAATATTTGTTAGTATCATACAAAATATTATTTATTTTACTTTCGTACATAATCTGACTCATAAAAACAGTACCCCTACCTTTGTCAGGTTGCATAACCCTCAAAAAGTGGTTGTGTGCTAGGTCATATAATAGATTGCTTTCTTCATAACTTAAATTGTTATCAAAATTAGCATGAGATAATTCCTGACAAATTAATTTTTCAATTCTAGTTTCTAAATTACTAAGCTGAGGGTGCAATGGAGGGTGAAATGTACTGGATTTCTTGAGTAGCAAACTTGGAGCCACTGGAGTGTTGCCAAACAAATGTTCAAGATTCAGTTTACGAATATACATTTTTAAATCTAAAATAGTGTTAACTAGATGGCTACCTCTAGTTGGAACAAATTTAAACCCCTTGGTAAACAGATCAAAACAGGTATTAGTGACCGGAATGTCACTATAATTGTAAATATGATACCCGTTCTTACTGTAACACTGGTACATACCAATACTGCTAATGGAAATATCATCGATTATTGCCACTCTAGGTTCCTGTTCCTTTTCCACCCCTGCATTCGTTTTTCCTTCCCCTGCGCAAAAATCGGGTATACTGGGTATGGGGGCCCCCCTTGCTGGTTCCGAATACGCTCCGATCTCCTGGGTAAAAAATCGCCATCATCATGTAATTGGGCCTGCATATCAATGGGTTCAATACCCTCCTCTTCAACCAGTATAGGGGAGGTAGGTTGATCCCTATACACAGTCTCCCCCCTGGACCGCAAGTTGTTTAAATGTGTGCCTCTACCTTGAGGTGGGTTAGGGTATTGTCTCCCTTCCCTATACTCCCTAAGATCTCTGTTAAGTTTATTGTACTTCCTTTTAATAACTATATCACAATGCTTGTCAATGTGTTTACGAACCTCCTGATACTTTATGTTCTGGGATTCAACTGCAAACAATAAATCACCAGTAATACGTTCATTACATTTAAAAATCTGTTCAGTTAAAACCTGAATTTCACTTTCATTCCTTTTTATAATTGCCCGAACTATGTCAAGGCCACATCTGTCAAAAGCTTTGAATAAATCAATGTGAAATTCACTACCATATGTAACGTGGTTTGGGTACTTATGTACCCTTAAACCCTTCGGTACAATACTTTTGTTAATACATTCAGTTAAGTACATATTGTCAAGTACAAGATTTTTGTACCTGTAGAGAGTGTCCTCAAGAAAACGTAAATTGTCATCAAAGGAAACACTTTCGGTAGAATTAGTCCTAATGTGCCCCGAAAAGGCAAAAGCCGGTTTTGAATTGACCCATTCCAAGAAAGGTAATGGGTCCAACGAAGCCCTAGGGGGTAATACGGGCTGATGGCATGGTATGGAGGGTTCCCCACTGTCTTCACAAAAAACGGAAGGAGTATTTAAAAGTTCAGCTACTCCAGTAGCATGGGAAGCCTCGTTCACTTACTTCTGGACCGTACCATTAGTACCGGAAGATACAGGGGGAGCCACACAAGGTGTAACAAGCCTCGCCGAAACCGCTTTAAGAACCTCTTTCTGTTCAGAGATAATAGTTTTTAAACCATGTCCGATAGGGGTGAGAAGTTGCACTAACTGTGTTAGTTGACCCGTGAGCTGGGATAAATCCCCGGTGCCAGATATTACACCGGTCGAACTGCCTTCCGATGTAGACCTGCCCGAACAAGCTTCCATGACACTCAAACACCAAAAAGGCAAAAAACGCTGTAAACTAAACCACAAAATAAAGAAATGTGTCCGGAATGCAGTAACACCAAAAGGCTGATGGAGACCAGCTCACAATAAGGTAAATCCAAAGATAGAAACTATTTATTTTAAACGCCACAACACAGATACACGTTTTTCGTCAAAATATGACTTCATCAGAAACAGTCAAATACAGTAATGAGCAACCTTAAATACTAAAGCTTAAAGTGGATAATTGACAAAAAGCATTTAACTTAATTAAATAAATTACCCACATTTAAAGCACCAAACAACACTGAATGTTAAAACACATCAAATATTTTAAAATCTTCATCAAAATGCAATAAATGCTAAATACTAAACATTCTAAATACTATTTTAAAAACACCTAACCACAAAGTAAATTAACTTTTGATCATAATATATTTTTAATATACAACAAATTTTAAAGTAAAAAATAAAAAATATAATTTTTTTTTGTAAATAATGTTGGTTGTATTTATACTTTAAAAACAATTTATTAAACTGTATTCATACATGTCATATTAATAAATACCTAAATCATGTGTGATTTAAGTTTCAAATATGGTACAATAGATATAAAATTGTTTAATCCTGGGAAACGATTAGATTCTAAAAGAATCTGCCAATATGTTGAACCTATATTAACAAACCCGAGAAGAAAGTTGACAGGTGCAGAGTGGCTGCTTATTGGGCAACAAACTGGACAGTCTGTTCAGCCTGGTTTGTTCAAGAGATAAAGTAATTTTGATTCTGAGTTATGCAGATATGCATTAAAGAATTTGGAGTTGTCTTGCATGCAAAATAGATACAACAGGGATTTGGCAATGCATTTGATCAAGGAGTTGCTTCCAAGTGGTCAAAAAACTAGTGAATATGTCCTACGTTTAGCTGAATTAGGGCATTAATTAGAAGAACAGGTAAATGTGTATCCACAACATCTAAAGATGTGATAATATGGTGCACAGCTCAACTTGAATTATTACTACTTCACCATTTTATCCTTTTTATTGCTTCCTATATAACTGTGTACCTGTATTATCATCAGATATGAGGCAACATTCAAAGAATATATGTCTGTGGTGGTTTGGAACCAATTTTTGGAATACATTAAAAAATACAGTTAGGTTGCCCTGTTGCCAGCACAGTACAACTTTGCAGAAATACATTTTTTAAATGTGATATTTCAGAATAAAAGTGTTTAAGTGCTGTTTTTGTTAAGTGCACTATATTAAATGATTATGTAGCAGAAATTTATGAAATAGTTGCTCAGGGAGGTTCAACATAAAAATCAAGTTATGGAAATAAAGGGCAACATGTACCACCTAGGTAGCATGGCATATGTTATCATGGTACTATTACCTAGGGCATTGTACAATTTTTATTTTTGGAGAGGAGGATAATTGTATTGTTGGCTCTAGAATACTTGTTTGTTTTCATTGTGGGGAACATACCTCTGAGGGTCTTAAGTGTACCAGTATGTCAGTTTATTATTTTTGTTTGGGTACATGACATGAAGTTGCTTGTTAATCACCTAAGAGGATAATGTACAAGAAAGTTTGATCTGTTTGCTGATTTTGTACCTCAAAACCACATAGAAATAAGGTTTGGAGAAGAGGCATCCAGATATGGACATTGCTGAGCGCAGTAGTAGTAGACCTTAGAATGTTGCAGTCAGCAGACACTTTGCTGAGTTTCCTAGTCCCACTCATCATAAATATTGTTTTAGTAGGTTAAACTTTAGTTACTGTGAATCGCAACACTCACTGCATGCTGCTAAGTCATTCTCGAATTATTTAAGAACAACATGGAAAGGTCAAATTATGAACACCAGTAAGTTGTACATTTATGTAATGATTTGGAGGTTATGGAAGTCACTTGTAAGTTACAGAGTGAAAAATAAGTGCGTGATCCTTGTAGAATATTTCTTTGAAATGGAGCTGAGTCAAAGTCTCCTTAATCGTGACTCAAAAAGATTGACCAGAAAAGCAGCCATGGCACCAGCCATGTTAGCCAGAGACAAAGCTTTTGTCTGCAAGTATCGCAAGAAGTACATCATACTCAATTGAGACAAATACCTTGCAAAGTTGTAAGATGGCACTTGCATGTAATATCCTTCCATGTGAATCCATATTAGGTATAATGGTGCCTGTAGGGGAGCTATACCTCCTATCTTGACTACTGGAGGGAGATAGTTTAATCAAACACATATTTCTAGAATTTTTGAGCCACTTCCATTTTCAATACATTTTTCAAGACCAAAACGTTCAGCTCTACCGAGTGTAGGATTGAGTTTCTGCCTCACTGCTATGGCCATGACTAGCGCCATTTTGGTGCCCTGTATAGTCTGTCTTCAGGAGGTACAGTACAATAAGAACAAGTTAAGGCTAAATCGTTAAGAAAATATTGAAATTGACTATACAGGAAATTGAGGGAAAACTGACATTTTTATAGTGCTAAAAATGGAAACTAAAGAAATGTTTATATTGCGGAAGTAACACTTAGTGGTACATCAGAGA